>NC_092866.1:61975820-61976816 GCF_032062135.1 Pyxicephalus adspersus | reverse complement strand
TGCCAAGCTCCCCTGGGTCCTGTCTCACAGATTGGCAGATAATGCTGGGAATGTAATTGCGCCAGGAATTACGAACGTTGGCGTGCTGGTGGTAGTCATTCCCACAGCGTCCCTGTAAATCTGCAATAAGCACAGCCAATTGTGAAGTGTAACGCTCCATTCCGGCTACATTTATAATTTTATATCATAATGAAACTGCTCATTCTCTTTGTGTAACTGCTGGGCCATAAAACGCCAGAACGCGAGCCGGCACAGCGAACACACTGTTCCGCATCGTACAGACAAGCATAAACTGTTTGTACAGATTACTCCGTTCCGATGGCTTTGTTTAGATGGAGTTTTTTGGCTTTTGGGAGGTGATTTAATTTTGCGGATTTTATTTTCTGGAAACAGTAAAAGTTTTTCTTGTGTCTGTAAGGCATTGTTGTATTTCTCTGAAATTATCTTTCTCTTCCCTCTCACTTTTTCTACTGCTGGCAATGGATGATCTGTACACCAGTGGATCCCCTACAGAGTAAAATGGGTTTTGACTCAGCCTTAGCTCATTGTAACAGCCAGTCATGCACATTGCAGCTTCCAAAAGCCTCGGGATGTGCCCGTGCGTGCAGGGAAGCCCGGGGGCAGTTCTTTGTGGTCAGCAATACCCACACAACATTGGTTTTAGAAGAAATTGAATAAAAAAAAGGGTTTTGATCTAAATAAATTCTGAGTAGGGAAGGTGAGCAGATTGGTTCAGCCAAACAGGGATTTTAGAGCAAATGATAAATATGATTTGCAGATTTACTACAGGCTGAATCTATCAGCTTGTTATTAGGTAAAATGGGAGTTTGAACCCTTAGGCCTAATGCACATGAGCAGACAAGCTGATAATATTGATCTGATAGATATTCTGATCATTGATTGATTGGAATTCAAATGGGCAGAATTTTGTGCAATGTTGAGTGATCATTTTTCTGGATTGAATATATAGTCAAACATTCGAACACATGATGCAAA
>NC_092866.1:61936975-61975241 GCF_032062135.1 Pyxicephalus adspersus | reverse complement strand
CAGCAGAGACATGAAGTGGAACAGGAATGTTTGGCAGGTAGAATTGACACTGGCAGCCACCCAGACCAGGAGACTTCTACGGGGGAGCTTGGTTGGCTCAAGAGGTTAGCAGTCTGGCCTTTGCAGTGCCAGGTCCCAGGTTCAATTTACAGGTTCTCCCTGTGTTTGTTTAGGTTTTCTCTGGGTACTCCAGTTTCCTCCCACATTCCAAAAACATGCAGTTAGGTTGATTGGCTTCCCAAAAAAGAAACAAAAATGTCCTTAGATTGTGTTAATGACATATGACTATGGTAGGGATTTTGGATTGCCCCTTGAGAGAGACAAGTGAGCCCCTTTGCGATACAAGGACATGACTATGGATTTTGTAAAGCGATGTGCATTATGTCAACGCTATATTAATACAATTTAATACCAATAATAATTATGGCTTTCTCTGATAGCTGTAGGAGATTGTGTGATGCCACTACTGTTTTCCTTGCTGGAGGCTTTGACATGTGAAGGTAAAGCCCAACTATGATGGTCTCCTTCACACAGAGGCAATGATAAGTCAGCAATGGGGCAAAAACCAGCCTGCAGGTAGACCAAGGACAATAATATTACTGCCTAGTCCTTTGCCTTCTGCCTGATTTTTTGGCACAACTTCCAGCATTCGAGTTCCTCTTTAACATAACAATACAATAGTGGGGGTACAAGGATTGATATTAAAATGCTCAGTGCATTCCCACTTGGCTACAAGCGGAGGACCACACATCTCAGGGTGTGTTTGCCTGGAATTTTTCTGTACAAAAACTGAATGTGTTAATGTTTGAGACACGGATGGAAAATGCTAATTGTCAGCAATACAGTACAAATGAAGATGGAAAAAATGCTTCGCCCAAACATTTACAATGCTCGGAGTAATGTGTTTTCTCTGTGCTGGTTTATGGTCGGTTCTGAGCTCTGTCATTGGAGCTGGAAAAACATTTTACACTTACTGAAACTGCTAAACATGAGCAAATGAGAAGCAATTATAAACATGGCACTGGCAGGATATCAGAGTTCTGTAAAAAAAATAATTAAAACAGAGGGTCATTCTAGGGTAGAGAGAGAAAAAGCTTTTAAATGTTTGGTGCTTTTAGATAAATATGATCCTGTACAGAGGCCGGACTCTATTTATCACAAGGGGCTTCTGTCTAGAGATTCTGGATGAAAGGGAGTAACATCAACAAGCATTTATTCTGTTTTAAATGTTTTTTTTCCGTATTAATTGGTGAGTGAGGGCTGCAGCAAATGGAAGGGAGGTTTGGATAATTAAAGGAGTCCTAGCACTTACAAATAACACAAGCATCAGTATAGCTTTTGCCCAATGTCATGGCCCTAGGAGCCTCCACCCTCCTATAATGGCTTCCACATGATCTCAGGGTGGCCTAACCATTGCCACATGGTCTAAAATCTGTATACTGTTGTAATTACACCCAAATAATATGTTATCAAACATTTGTGAATGTTGGATCAGGGTGATTGGTCCTGGAGATTGCAGCTAGTTTACAATAGCAATATACATATTTCTAAATGATTCCCTGGGAGGTAACATGGGGTATATTCTGCACAATTCCTGGACACAAAATCTAGTATGTGCTGGAACATTGCTCTCCTATTTCTAAAATACCTTCATATAAGTGCATTTTCCTTTAAGTAATGGTGCAAGCTGATGGGTGGCAAGTCTTTGCCAATTCCTTTCCAGTGTACCCACCTATAGTATATTTTCCAATGGCCTGGCCCCAAGCACACTCCCTGCCCAATGATTCTGCTGAAGACCAATTCACATACAAGTGCTAAGATTCAAGCAGAACACCTTCAAGAAGTCCCCCTTAAAATTGGCCTTGGACTATGCTAATGACTATGGAAGGGACATTATTAAGTAAACTTCTGAGAGACAATCACTGACATGACTATGGACTTTGTAAAGTGCTGCCTTATATGTCGGTGCTATTTAAATACAAGATAATAAAATGGTTCTATAATGCACATGTGTGGACAGGGTGGTGCATAGGGGAAGAATAACCGCACTCTGCATTCATTAATATAAAACCACATCTTCTAAAAGGGTCAAAACAGTGCTGTGTGATTTTGCTGCTGAATGAAGAGTTGTCCCCTTGCTAAAGTAGTAATGGAACTACTGGCAGGTTCAACAGGTTATAAACCATGTTACAGAGAAAAAAAGAGAAAAAAAAACAAAAAAAAAAAATTGCGCTAAGGCTAACGACGCACTACATTGTGTGTGTGTATGTATGTATATAATTACTTTGTCTAGGTCAGAAAGGCTCTTAGCTTTATTGTATCTCTAGCAGCAGTCCATCACATTCAGTTGGACTTGTTCTTGCATTGTGTTTTGTAGCTTATCCAGGACACTAGAACCTAAAGCTGAAGGTTGATCTGCAGTTTGGGTTTACAGGCAGTGAACAAAAATTGGTTTTAAGTTTAAGTGACTGTCCATCAACTTTCCTTGAACCCTAAAGCCTTCTTGTGTTCCAGACACCATATGTAATGGAAGCTAAGCGGGCAGTGTGTGTGCTATTACAGATTTAGGTCTATATAACGAATGTGACCATTTAGGTGTTTATGCTTTGGATTTTAGTATTATATATCTGTGCACAATGTATTTATTTGATTCTGTTCTTTGGGTAACCCTCTCCCTTTAAATATACAGCAAGGCACAGAGTGTAGTACACAAAATACCTGGCTATGGCGATGTACAATGTACCTTGTAATGACAGAAAGGCTCACGCTTGTTGTCAGGATAATTGACGTAACAGATGGTAATCTAGCTATAATTTGTTCTCTTTGTATTGTAATGTGAAGCGAAGGGACAGAGGCACGGGTGACTGAATTAAATAGGATTTTCATCTCTGGCACGGATCGATACTGTCATTAAATTCTCCGATAACTCCATCCTGGCCGTCCTGCAATGAGGTGACTGAGCACAATCCATTATTTAAACATCTCTGTGCCAGGCGTGTCCAGGATCGAATGTAAGAAAAGACCAATGCTGGAATATCATCTTTTCTATGAGCTGGTATTTGAGTGATTATAAGCGGAGGAATTAAAGTGTATGAAATCTGGAATAGAGGAAGAGTAAAGAATGGGAGTGCCAGTCCACTGATGTCTGTACAGAATACATTTTATTATTTATTGTCTGTGATACCTCCATATCTATGGAATGTTTATCGGTAGAGAAGAATGAACATTACAGAGTAAACATTGCTGTGCAGTGTGATTGTCTGCCATGGCAATGGCCTGGGTGGTTTTCTGGGCACTAATGTTTGTCCTTTCACCCAGGGGCTGTGGGGGTTATTGGGCAACCGGACACAATAGAACTTAAAGTTCCTTTTAAAAAAAAAATGCTACAGTATTTGATAGCTCTTATAAATGCCTATGAAATGTCATTCATACCTAACCAGTATTCCATTAGAATTCAAGGACATTTTCCAAGGCTTTTGGAGGGAAAGTGGGGCTGGCAGGGATTTTCATGGGATGGGACCTGGAAGTACAAATAGATATCTAGTCACCAGTATTACCTGTGCTGGATGGTGACCATTTAGTAGAGAAGCAGGGCTTTGCTTCCTTTGTATTAGAGTTGCACCTACGTCTCCTTGTCTGGTGATGAAAAATGATGAGGAAGCAGCAGGACCAAAGTATCCCAACACCCATAGGTCTGTTAGATAAACTTTACAACCTTTCTTTTAAAACCTGCTCTTAAAACATTCCCAGATCAGATTTGCTATCCAGGAGCGATGAAATGTCTCTGCTCTCTAAACCTAACTCTCTTTTGGTGCCCAATATTCACCTGTCACTTTCACCCACTTCCCCAGTCTGGTTACTAACCTTACCACAAGAAACTTGCCCAGAATCTAACCCCCAAAACTTATCCTCCAAGTACAGGGTTCTCCCCAGGCCCTTTTAGCTGGGTGCACCACCCCTGCACTTTTCAGCACCCACCCAGCTGTTTTTGGGTGGTTACTAAAGAGTTTGGTCACAATACAGGGGCTGCCACCCACCTACAATTTCTTCCCACCCGGCTTAAAAAAAAATTCTGGGTTGAGCACTGAAGTACATTCCTAATCCCAAGCTTTTCATACTGGTACCCTCTGTTGATTTGATAGGGATCCTGGCCATGTCTTGGCTGCATAGCTGGATTTTATAGCTATTCTCCTGGCTTTTCTGGAGCTTGACGCATACTTCACGAGAGAATAGCAGATCTCGGGAGAAGCGGTAACTGATGGTGCATTATTCATTAGATAGACAGCTGCCCTCACTGCATGAACAGCAGGCAGCATAGGAGTGACCCCACCACAGAAGTCGGAGGCTGCAGTGCCTTATATCTCACATTGCGACTACTCACAGGAAATGCATGGCTACCTTTCCGGAAGAGATGAAGGCAAAGTTACATTTTCTAGAGTTCTGCTCCAGATTACAACATTATGTTCACGAAGGGTAATATGATTTGGAAATCATTGGGAATAATGTTAAAAAACAAAATGCAAAAAAAATGCAAAACCTTGTTAGTACTTTTTGGTTTGTATTTTAATTTGCTAATTTGTTGTTTACACTCTTTCTTATTCCCAGGTATGGCAGTGCGGTGGCAGTGTCGAGGTTCTGCCTTGTTCGCGTATCGCCCACATAGAAAGAGCCCATAAGCCGTACACCGAGGATCTGACTGGCCACGTGCGTAGGAACGCCCTGAGAGTTGCCGAGGTCTGGATGGACGAGTTTAAGAGTCATGTGTACATGGCCTGGAACATCCCCCAAGAGGTACTGCGGCCTTAGATGGCTGTTTATCTGAATCTTTTTTTTTTAGCAGGGGTTTGCGAGTTCTCCACTCCCCAATGCAATGACTGCACAAGTTGCCCCAATGACAGGTTCTCTTCTTTAGAGCAGAGGGTAAGGTATACAGGTCTTTCCAGCTGCATTTGATGGCTGTTTATCTGAATCTTTTTTTTGAGCAGGGGTTTGTGAGAGCTCCAGCCCCCAATGCAATGACTGCACAGGTTGCCCCAATGACAGGTTCTCTTCTTTAGAGCGGAGGGTAAGGTATACAGGTCTTTCCAGCTGCATTTGATGGCTGTTTATCTGAATCTTTTTTTTGAGCAGGGGTTTGCGAGAGCTCCAGCCCCCAATGCAATGACTGCACAGGTTGCCCCAATGACAGGTTCTCTTCTTTAGAGCAGAGGGTAAGGTATACAGGACTTTCCGGCTGCATTCCTCTCAGTATCCTGGTTTTACAGGGTGGTCATTCTGGTCTGCCACATTTTTGTTAGCAATTTTTACATACAGTTATTACAAAATCCTCAATCTGTTTTGATATTGGTTGCCTTTTGTTTACTGCACAACAGTCCTGGAGAGGGAAGGGCAGCACTAGCAGCCAATGAGGGTTCTGTTAGATGCACATGGTGACAGGTTTCATACTAACAGGAGGAAAGACCCATCTGTGTGGGGTGGTGACACCGCTGCATTTTATATTTTACAGAGAAAGTGTTGTCACCTGCTTGGTTGGTGCTGCCTAGCAGAGGTAAAAGATTGATGGTTTACATACGTGTATTGGAAATCTGTACTTAGCTGCCCGCCCAGAGTTCAGCTTTAAGCAAACATTTTATTTGTGACAATACTATTAGCCCCCACGCTGGATGAGCAGCTTGTGATTTACTGAGAAAAATAAGCTGAATCTGTAGCCTTTAATCCACGTTCACCTTTGTGTATGGTAATTCAGCAAGCGTCAGGGGACAATGCGAGCTCCGATCACTTGATGGAACTTGTCAACCCCTGTCTGCGTGACAACAAAAACTCATCTGACATGGCAGATACCTACAGAGAGAGCTTCCCACCCCCTCGCTTCCCGTCACTTGTTCCTCGCTCTCTAAATGTAGGCGCAATGTAAAGAATGTGCATTTAATGAGGACATTAGCATAGGACGCGCCTGGAAATGTATTTATCTTTCTCGGGGAGAAGACAAATATGCCTGCGATTTTAAACAGCTCAGTAACATTTAGGAGAACGGAACTATTCGTCAAAGGGCGACTAATGTGGACGTCTCCAATCGTAACTGTAATGCCAGCATTCTCTCTTTAGAATGGTAGAACAGGACAGAATTCTCATGGATTGGAACAGACAGTTTTATTTGACGAGGCCAGAAACATAAATGGAGGCACATCAATGTTTTGTTTTTATTGTGCTAACTGATTTGTGAGCTGCTGAAGAAGAAAGGAAAATCCAAGTAAACCTCCATAGCAGTGGCATAGCTACGGACCTAAGGGCCTAAATACAGAATTTGGCACTGCCCGCCCCCCCAATTCATTCCTATTGCACCTCTGCACCACCACCGATGGGGTTCTAGCTACAGACTAAAGGCCCAATTGCAGAATTTGGACCAGGACCCCCAATTACTTTCCATAGCTTCTCTGCCTCACCACTGATGGTCATCTAGCTATAGATCTATGGGACACAGCCCTCGTTTAAATATGGATTCCTCCCCACCATATATCAGCCTCCCCCTTTACATTAGAATCTTACATTTACATCAGTAGTTTCCCAGACCTTAGTCAGTGTGGCCCTTAGTAGTTCCACCCATTGCTCACTGTTGTAAATGGAGCTGTCAGAGGAGATGATCTTCCTTGTTGCTGGTCTTTGGCAGAGGACATATTCTAATGCAAAGTTGGGAAGAGGAAGGTAATTGTAGATCTCTTCTGATGGCTCTGTGTGCAAGAGTAGGAAGCCAGACAGTGGTTATAAAGATGGCCCCTCTAGAGTAAGGAATAGACACTGGAGTCCCCGCTCCATGCACTTCTGTCATGGGTATGTGGAGCCCCTGTATCATTGGTAAGGGGAAGAAAAGTGGTCAATTACCTTCTGAGAAGCCTGGTAGGAGGTAAGGTGCTCTACCTATCTTCCTTTGCATGTAGGGCACAACTCCCAAAAGCCCTCTGACTGCACCCATTATAACTCTCTCTTGAGAGAACAGTTAGGGGTAGGCAAGTAGGTTTAATTTTCAGTGGCTACAAAGAAAATCAAAACAGACTGTTACCTTGCTAAGATGCTTGGAGTGGTCCGTGTCCTGCATTAGAAAGCAGCTAGCTGTAGGATATTGTAGGCTGCAAGAGGTGGGAATTAATATAGCAGTGCCATACAGGTGAAGGGTAAAGTCTGGGTAAACTTTCATTTGCATGTGACATGTTCATTACAGTTCCTGCCTCTCATTCAGAAAAGGACAACCATTCTGCAGTCTGAAAAAGAAGATCTAACGTTTTTTTTTGTACAAAAAAAAACCGGATTTGACAAATATTTGAATGTACACATTGCTGTAATGAATGGTAACCATGTGGTATGGTGTTGCTGTGGCATTTGTTTTTCCTTCTATTACGTTTGTAGGCAGCACACGCCTACATCACAATTCATACATGCCAAGTTGTGTGTGTCACTAAATACATGGGTTATGTCCATTTTTAAGGTGCCGACCCAGTGAAAATTAAAATGCTACACAATGCATAGTAAAGGGGGGGGGGGGGGGGGGCTATAGATTATGAATTTAGGGTAAAGCTTTGCCTAATTTACTGATAAAGCTGTGATTATTGCACATTTTTTTTTATCTAAAAGTTGAACACAAGTTTTTTCTCAATCGTATAAATACAAGATAAGTTGTACAATTGTCCTCAATGCCAGCATTGTGTGCAGCAAGCATGGAAACACCATCTTTGTTGTAAATTCCTAGAATGCAGCAACTTGATCACCCTTTGGATGAAGATAGCCTTGCCATGCTAACACCCAATCTCCCCGCATTGTGAGAACCAAGCTGGGCACTGGGACCATGTCACTGAATTTTTCTATTTTTGTCTGCAGGACTCAGGGATTGACATCGGTGACATTTCCGAGAGGAAAGCCTTGAGGAAGAGACTGCAGTGTAAGACCTTCCGGTGGTATCTTGTCACTGTGTATCCTGAGATGAGAACATACACTGACAATATTGCCTACGGGGTGGTAAGTGTCCCCTTCTTCTGTGTTAGGGATAATAATCTCTAGTGCTGATTTCTGACAGTCAGGGTGTGACCAGAATATATAAGCTGCTGTTTTTTAACAACTGCTATGTTATATTTCCATTAAAATGATGATTGTAATAATGATAATAAGGTTACAACATTTTTCCTCTGCAAAAATGCAAATGCAGTTTATGGCATGCCCATGTCTTCAAAAATCACAGATGTGTAAGAGTTATTATTATTATTATTATTATTATTATTATTAATATTAGGAATTCAGACAGCAGAATATTAGTGAGGCCATGCCGTCTTTGTAGCAGGAGACCGCTGTCAATAAACGAATCATGGCTCACCCTGACTCTTGGTGATCTTTCAAGAGAACCTATCACCATATCCAGCGATGTCATTATAAAACCGGATTTATTGAGCTGCAGTTAACTAAAACCAAGGGGGAGTAATATTATGGACTGCTTGGGTGTCGGTAGCATTAAATCTGAACAGTTTGACATTTTCAGGTCAGATTTTTTTACTCCCCTAACACCCTTGGATTATCACAAATGACAGGTCAGTGGCCATGTTTGGCAGAGCACCAGGGTAGCACTGCGGGTATGCGTCACATGACATCAGCGCTCCTTTTTGCACCATTACAGTGTAACGTTGCACCCTGCAGTAGTCTATGACGCCATTCACTCACTCTTCTACATTGAATGACATTGTGACTGAATGTAGACGACAGCACATCCAGTGATGAAAATTATTTAGGGCAGGGGACGGAATCAGAGACGAGGTGATTATTTCTGTCTGAATTACTGCTAAGAGGACCATTTAAAATAAACAAGGAGCCCGGAGTGGGGCTTTAAGTTGGGATAACGCAATGTTTATAGAGCATCGCCTGAGGAATTAAAGCCAATGTTGCAGCTTTGCCATGTTTTTGGGCCTCACAGGTAGAATATTCCAAGCACTTGGCTTACATTGAAATCCCCATCTGCAGACTGAAGATTTCTGTGTAATCCTGGATGAGCCGGAGGGGGCCTCACTTCTCCCCAGCGCCAGTCCGGCTGTGTCTTTCTCCGGCTCTGATTTCTAAACAGAAGCGACATGAACTTTATACAACCCAGAACTTTGCCTAAAATATACCAGCGTGAGAGCCGTGTACAGCCAGACGGCAGGGCACCCCGCGTGACTAATCTGCTTCATTAACAGAGCCCAGTTCAAATGCTGCAGCTGATTAGAAATCTTTATAGGAGAACTCCAGAAAAAGTGAAGTTCGGTCGCAGCATAAACTAAAAAGTGACAGACTGCACTATGAACTCTTCATAGGGACCAATCCTTAATAAAATTTCTTCTGCTGAAGCTCTTGGGAACAGATTTAATTTGTTTGTAATTTCAAAACCTTTTTTGGCAAGATTTAGCCCCCGTCTATTTTTCCTGCTACAGAAACAGATGCAAGAGGTGCTGGAACCTCACATTTGTCTTCACAGCAAGATGGCTTCCCAGGCTGAACTCCAGATGTGGAAAGGAGCACCAAGCAACTTTGTAAAAGAGTCCACAATTTATTGTTCAACAGCAACAAATAGATCCAACGTGTCTTGGAGGGCAGGAGAACTCCTTCAGGGCTTTAAGGCCCTACAGCCTTGACATGAAAAATGGCGATGATGTGTTCTCCTGATGGAGGTGTCAGAACCTTGCCTTGTCCTTGTCTGCCATTATTGCCACTAAGTGAGGCTATATGAAAGTGATCAGTGCAATGCAGGGAGTTCTTTGGCCCCAAAAATGTGCTGGATGTATTTGTTGCTGTTGGACAATAAATGGTTATGCATGGACTTTAAGGACCTGATAAATTTACCACAATGATTAATCAATCTCCTTGCACTCCACCTGCCATTATTACCAGACAGGGGCTGTCTTCTGTAGTATTCACATTACTTTCTGCACATAGAACACGTGCCAATGTCAGTTCCCCACTGTTTATAGTAACCCATAGCCCTCTTACAGAGGTGACCTCTGTTTATATGGGGGTTTAGGATTATAATCTGCTGCTCCGTCTTCCTGTCAATAGGTTAGACTTCATCAATCATTTCCCATTACAATCTATAACATTTAATGAGGTTTAGAGAAATTAAGATGCAGAAGTTGGTTGGCTATTAGGGAGAAGTAAATGGAGTAGTTCTTTAAAATGATAAAGAAGGATTCAATGTGACCGAGCTGCAGTATAAAAGGAGATTTCCTTCCTTAGACACATCATGGCAATTACTTGTTTTTGTGCTTACTTTCATCCATTCATTCACGTCATTATACAAGATGATCACACTGCCATTCTTTATTTAAAACCACAACAATAAATGTTCTCATCTTGTAAAAAAAAAGCCATTTTCAATTTTCATTCTGAGCCGACACCTCGGCCCCCGTTCAAGGTTAAAAAGTCACATTAGACGAAGATGCACTTAAGCATCCGGACTCGCAGTGGCGAATTTTCATCTCGCCCCCCTAAGATTGGCAATCATGTTTTATATTATGACCAGAATGAGTTTGTTAATCAGATGGGACAGTGAATATCTTTTCTCTGCTTGAACAAGCAGATCCAATTTCTCAGTCCGGTTTGCCTTTGATTAATATGTCGCTTCATCCCTAAGACACTGACTTGGCGTACCTTGTAAAGCGTCCATCTACGTGAGCCTCGTATTGATTGTGTGGCTTAACCCCCAGAATCATGGAATGCCTTGTATGACCGCTCAATGCAAATGTTATTATTTTAGGCCTTTAAATCTATAGCTGCAGTACACAATGCTATACAGGACATCTCTACAGCCCAGCAGGGTTTACAATCTTATTTCCATGTCAAGTCTAGGCACTACAGAGACATTGTTCCTGATTTATATAAGCTCTCCAAGGCTGATCCAGAAAACCTGGAATATATTTCCTCAAAGTCATTAGCTATTAGCAAAAGTTTTCAATTCTGGACCAGATCCAATCCAGGTTTGCTGGATCACCAGCCTGTAGTTCAAGACTACGGGCTGTCATTGCCAGCAAAGGGTTTTCAAGCAAGTATTAGAAATGAACATTTTATTTTCAGCTTTTTAAGTCGTCCAATTACTTTTGAGCCCCTGAAATGAAGTGATTGTGTTAAAAAAAAAAAAAAAAAGCTTTAAATCCTCACTTTTTTATGCAATCTTTTTGTTCAACCCACTGAATTAAAGCTGAACGTCTGCAGTTCAACTGCATCTAAGTTGTTTCATTTAAAATTAGTTGTGGTGATGTACAGAACTAAAATTAAAAGCAGAGATTTGTGGATTGACCGGTAGATGCTGGACAGCGAAGTTCCTACAATGGCTGGGATAATGTCATCAGTCTGCAGGGAAGAGGAACCATTCTCTCATTGTCCAACATTGTAACTTTTGTAGGAAATTACAAGCTGAGAGGCTGAGCTGGTTCTGATATCTGTATGATACAAAGACACCTAGCGTTACATGATTTGTGTCATCTCTTATCTCAGTCTGGAGATGGTGACCCTGGATGATGCTTGGACAAAGCAGATGAAGTCCTTGCCATGGGAAGTTCTGTGACCTTAGCAGTATTAAATATCTGGAAGTGTTACATTTTATTACATGAAACAAAAATGTGATATTTACTGCTTAATCAGATATCAAACATACAGGAAGTGCTGACTTACAATATTTCTATATGTGAACGATACAATAATAAGACCCTGTAAAGGAGATATATATATATATATATATATATATATATATATATATATATATATATATATTTACTAAGTTCATATTGTGAGACGGTGTTGGAACATTTGCTTGGAAGTAATATTTCAGATTTTGATCAGTTTTAGGATTTAGAAATACGCCCTCTACTGTCCATCTTTATATGAAAGAATGTCAGAATTTCTGCTAACTAAGCGCACTCAATGCTGCTTATGGGCTATTAAAGATCTTCCACCTTCTGTGATATTTATCAAATGTTATATTTTTTTTTTTTTACAGCTTCAGAACTCTCTGAAAACAGACCTGTGCCTTGACCAGGGGCCAGACACGGACAACATCCCCATCGTCTACATCTGCCATGGGATGACGCCACAGGTTTGTGATGTTCAGTCTATTTGGTGTACAGGTTTTTCTTTATTAGGTATAGTAATGACATTTCGTTTTTGTGTAACACCTTAATTGTAGATTATCTAACATGGGGTGATTTCGTAACAGGCCATGCTGTTTGCACTCCGCCAGCCCCAGTAGAAAATGCCAATGTTTAGTAATATGCTGTACAGACAAATTTTACAATCTGTGCCACCACCTTGGTATCATTACAGGCGTACACACACCAATTTATGTAAAACATCTGATACACTCCCTTTGTGTACAGGTAGTCCCCAAATTAAGCACATCTGACTTATGGACAACTCCTAGATATGAACGGGGCTTCCCTACTCGCTCCGGCGGTTTGCATGACTTGCAGAAGAAATCTTTTGCTAAACACAGCTGAGGTTGTGGGTGATCTTGAAGACTGAGCTTTCTGCAGCCTCTTGTAACTCTTTAATGACCAGGATGCATTTTGCAGTTGTTTCTTTTTGTATATCAAAGCACAGCTTGCTCCAGCAGTAAATAAATGTCTAGGCTCCATAAAGTTTTTTTTTTTGCTTTGTTTGTGATTAACTCACAGTGAGGTTTTTATACAGTAACTGACACCACACTGTCTAATATTATGTTGAGACAAACATCTGTCCTAAATGCACTTATTAAAATAATGTACCTGTCCTGACTTACATACAAATTCAACTTAGGAACAAACCTACAGTCCCTATCTCGTATGTAACCCGGGGACTACCTGCACTTATCTAAGCCAATTGGATGGCAGCAGTGCAATGTAAAGCATCATCCGGGTTCAGCTCAGGAGTCTGTTACTATTCACATATAATACCATAATGAGGAAAAAATGGGATTTTGATTATTAGTGATGGAACCACCATCAGAAACTCCTCCAGTCCAGCATTGAAAAAGTCAAGTTCTTTTACTCAGAGCCCAGTACAAAAGTACCCCTTGTGCCCTCCTGATGGCAGCTCGGGATGATGCAAAGGGGGCTATTTTGAGTATTTCACTAACTGCTGATCCCCTGGGATTTTCATATACAACAGTGTCCAAAATTTTTGTTGGTGCAGCAGAAGAAAAAACATCGAATGAGGGGCATTTCTCTAATGATAATGTCCTAACTGGGTGTTAAAGTATTTAAGTAAAGACACCAGGGACTGTTGATCCAGGGAACATCCGATTGCCTCACAGAATCAGTAAGGATTTTTTTTTCCCCTGTTGGAGCAAATTGAACCACGCTGTATTTTTTGTCTTCATCTAGATCAACTATTTGCATAGTGGTTGACCTTGATGGACTTTGTGTTTTTTTTTTACCCAACTAACTATGTATTCATGAGAGAAGTTTGAGAAGAAAGGTGATAAAAAGAGGAAGGTAACTGATAACCAATCTTTACATTGGGAAGATAGCACCTTGAACCTTGAGGTTGCAAGAAAACCGTGTTGGTTTCTATTTATCAACCAAGGACAGAAATCAGAGCCTGCAATGGGCAAGAGATCACCAACACTAGATCAACTTGTAAACCAAATCTCAATGTAAATCCTAATTTCTGCTGAGGGCCCGGAGATGGTTCTATAATCACTGGATCTGAATCCGATAGAACACATTGAGGATGTAGAGTGGGAGATTTGCAGAATGAAGAATAAATAATGCGAGCTGGCAGATATAATTCTGTCCCAATATATATTTTCTTGTACTGCATCCTTATTAGAATCTCAGGCTTTGTACAAAGCTTACAAGGATCTCTGGGATTAGGATTCTTGTGGCCTTTACACACACAAACAATGCCTGTACTTTGCAGTGCCTGTTAGGACTTTGAATAGGAGACGGAGAGAAGGAAGGCCCCTGCGGAGCCCGGGAACCGCAATGTATTTTAGCACAGGAACAGACGTAATTGAAGTAACTGAATAATTGCAGCCTAATGCAAATAACTGCAGCCTTTTCTCCTATGGATCCGTCATTCCCTGTTAAAAGTCAATTTGGGAACAAACACGGATTTGAGGCCTTTCAGCTTCTCGCTCTGGGGGGGGACCCATTTAACGTCTGTTCTATTTTGGAACAATTGTCTCTGCGGCATCGATGACGTGCAGGTTATGCAAACCTTATAGAAGAACTCTTCTTCCACAGTTTGCATCTACATTCACTGCATTGCAGCTTTGGAATGAAGAGTTGTCTTAGCGCTCCATGCCTGAATTGGATCTTTGTCTCAAAGCAAGGTCTATCCAATTGTGTTTGCAGTAATTGTTGCAATTGTGTATATCTGTAGGAGATGCCTACAAAACAATTTCAATTTTTTTTTTTTTGGTGGCAAGTGGCGAGGTTTGGCCCTGGAAACATGAAAGTATGCAAAGGTGGCAGTGGGAGTTTCACCTCTGCTGAGCCCTTTAAGGAGCATAATTTACATAGGGGACAATGCATAGGCTTTTGCAGCTGTGCCATATCAGGCTTTGCAATTCAGTACTGCCGAGCAAGAATTCAAAGGTGCTGCACAATATTAGTTGTGACAAATGCAACCACAGAAACTATTACCCTCTGCAAACTACACATTTCTGATTGATGGCTGCATCCTAGAATATTATAGTTTTGCCTTTAAAGCCTTTTATGTGCTAATCACTTTGGATGTTCACTATGATGCGAGACAGAAGAGCGCCCCTACATGGCCTGACTGACTCTGAAATGCATCACATGACCTACTGCCATCTGGCAAAGTTAAAAAGCCATTCTGGACCTTTTAAATATACATTGAAAATCCCTCTGAGCGTTAGATGAACATTAAACGAATAATGTGGGGCAGCGGCTGAACATATGCACAAAGGAAAAAAAAAATAGGTCAATCTACAGTAAATAATAATGACTTGTGGGATTTTCATGGGTTACATAATCCTCTATAGGCTTTTTACATGATAAATTACACAGACCAATGAGATTGCAGCGAGTGCTGATTCCAGGGATTTTCCTATCTTACAATTAGAATATGAGAGATAACAGAATATTTTGTACATTATGTGATACACGGAAACAATCTTTTATCTGGATTGTAAGAGATACCAAATAATGCACTGATCCAAATTATGTACAATTATATATATATATATATGACTATATGTTTCTTATCAGTCAATATGGAAATCTAAAAAGATATTTAAAGTTTTGCCCCTTTTTTGCGCAACTCTTCAGGATGATCCAACAAATCATTTTGGGGGTCTAAACACAAATCCTTTCTGGGGGTTTTAGGTCTTTTCAGCAACACCATGCCCAGAACAGGTAAAGGAAAATGACAGACTGTATTGCCTACATACGGCCTGGTACTTGGTTTCTGCTATAATCAGTGACTGCCATGCTGTGCACTTCTTTTTGAGAAGGGAGACTCACATTTTCCAAGTCTGCAGAGTCTCCACTCCACCTGACCGAAATACCTGCTGTACCCTACACATGCAGCGCGAGATGAGAGCCAAGTCACACCAGAAATAATAACGCAGCAATCACTTCTGGTTCACCACTTCTCTAATTTTACAGGCAGCCAATACGTGAAAGAATAACTGTTGTGCAGGGAACAATGAGAATTTAGAATAAGAGACAGCAGACAATGAAACCTAGCACTCAAACATCAGCTATGAACATTTATCACCAGACTTCCCTACCTAATTCACAGAATTATTGTCTGCTCAATGGTCCAAAATCCGAGTGTACACAGGCTTTTGCCAGATCAGATCGGCTTTGCTTCCTTTAGAAGCATGAAAAAAAAAACTTAAAGCTCAACTCAGGGTACAAAAATTTTAATTGAAATCATTTCCTTTATAGCTGAAAAATATATAAATTAGATTTGTGTGCACTAAATGCACTTCTTAGTATTACCTTGCAAAAACAGTTTAATCTGGGTGGGGTCTGGTAGCTCCTCCTACTTAAAACAACAAGAGGGTGTATACAAGACCAGTCATCCCGCATATGTACAGAAAGCTGCAACTGGTCTGTATTGCAGCAAATTCAACTGCACAAAGGTAAAATGTAGAAGTTAGTTGGATTACTAAACAGATCATGAAGAAATACAGAATAGGCAAACAATTTAAAAAGAAATTTAGAAGAAACAAAAAAAAGTTAGACCTATTTAGACCTTATAAGGTGGTCACCTATAGGTCGCAAGGGGGTCGAATGCAGGACAATACTGCTACAAAGAATCTGAAATGATTCTGAGTTTGCCCACACACAAGCCCTGGGATACAGGGATAGATTTCTCTGATTCCAAGCACTGCCCACCATCGTTCTTGGAGCGGAATGCACAGAATCATGTAACAAGGAGATGCAGCCCCGTGTAATGCTTGCTAGAAAGACATTTCTGATTTTATCTCCACTGCCATGTTTGCTAGAGGTCATTATGATTGCACTGCTTTTACTTATCTGGCATCACTCAAGCCATCACTCAAGCCAGCACACCACACCAGAAGGTCAGTACAGCCGATACCACGACCAGCCCAGCTCACTTTCATCAGCGCTGACTCATCCTTCAATCCAATTTGCATCATCCATCAATTTTTAATACAGATGTAAGTGATGTGATAAAATGGAGAGAGATCAATAACAGACAAGGCTCGGGTAGCAGTGCGTGTAATCCTGAGAGAGCGGCGGGTGTGCTGCCCGTGCTTTTATCTCTTAATTTTTACAGAGATACGGCTCCACCTGACCTGTATAGGGCCCAGCTAATAGCAAAATGCAGCATTTCATATCAGAATGAAGATTCGGGTTTGCAATGTCCCATTTCCTGATTTCCCACAGCTTGGTTAACAATTGGTTTTATTTAGCAGTTTGTAAGTAGAAACAAAAAGAAAATTTATTCTACAAATTTGTATTGTAAACATGGTTGTTAGTTTTTAGACAGTTGATTTATGGGTCCTGATTTATTAAAGCGTTCTAGGGCTGGAGGGGATACACTTCAGTGAAGCTACCAACCATGGGCCTGATTTATTAAAGCTCCACAAGGCTGGAGGGGATACACTTTCATCAGTGAAGCTGGCTGATCCAGCAAACCTGGAATGGATCTGGTCCAGTATTCAAAACATTTGCTAGCAAATGACTTTGAAGAAATCCATTCCAGGTTTTCTGGATCACCCAGCTTCACTGATGAAAGTGTATCCCCTCCAGCCTTGTGGAGCTTTAATAAATCAGGCCCATGGTTGGTAGGTTGTTGCCTATAAATGTCCATAAAACATCCATCAGAACTAGCCCACACAAACACAATGAGCCCGATTTATTAAAATTCCCCCAAGACTGGGAAAGAATAAACTATCATGAGTGAAATTGGATGATCCTGCAAACTGGGAATAGATTTAATAAAAACCATTTGCTATTAGTAGGCAAATGTTTTCAGTCCTGGACCAGATCTATTGCAGCGTTGCTGGATCACCCAGGTTCTCCTATGATAGTCTATCTTCTCCAGTCTTTGAGAGCTTTAATAAATCATGCCCAGTATAAATCAGTTGAAAAAAAATACTGACAATCCATAATGCTCTGGGAACCCTTTGCTGATGTGTAAAATATCTATTTGCTAAACAAAGATATTGAGTTTTGTTTATAGCGTAGGGTTGGGTTGTTTTACTGTCTTTTACCCATTCAAGAGATTTCATTTCTACATGAACACAATAGCAACAGGAAATCTCTCCAATGTGATGAAAAATAATCATCTCTATTGAAAGATTTCCTCTTTGTTTCTGCAAAACCTCAAAATGATTTTGCATCCACCAGAGAGAAGGATCCCCAGCAATTTACACAGTTGATCTGTGGGGGGTTCTGGCTGCAGCAGGGAATATGAAAAGACTTTCACTTCTTGTACAAAATTCAGATCACTGTATTAATTGGAGTGTATTTGTCATCCATTGTCTGGCAGTAGTTACCCTAGTAGCTAAGAAAAGACTTTATATCATCATTTCTAATGGGTTTTATCTCATGTAGAGACGGCAATAGTGATACTTACTGACATACTAATCATATAGATAATAAAGATGATTCAGAGGTATTAGCACATTGTGTTCTTTTCTTTGCAGATCATCACATCGCATTTCCAAACCGCATCAGAATAAAGTAATTTAGTACATTTACAGAGAACAGTAAAAACCAATAAAGTTCCTAAATCTTAAGATTCTCAATGAACTTGCAGGCTGTTATACTCCATTCCCAACCTCTAGATAACAGGGATTCTTTATAGTAGCAGTACGGTGGCTCAGAGGTTAGCACTCTGGTCTTTGCAGTGCTGGGTCCCAGGTTTGAATCTCGTCCCGGACAATATCTGCATGGAGTTTGCAGGTTCTCCCCGTGTTTGTGTGCGTTTCCTCTGGTTTCCTCCCACAATCCACAAAACCACAAAAACATGCAGTTAGGTTTATTGGCTTCCCTCAAAATTGACAGACTGTATTAAAGACATACGACTATGGTAGGGACATTAGATTGTGAGCTCCTTTGAGGACAGTTAGTGACATGACTATGGACTGTGTACAGCGCTGCGATACATGTCGGCACTATATTGTAGAGGAAGGTGGAAGAAAAGTGGGATGCCAAGTTTAGAGGGCCTCATGCAGCACAATTTTCCCCAGAAAACGGCCTGGAAAGGGCTGTTAGTAATCGTGGTGCTGCAGAATTGCATCTACTTATTTAGGATCCAGGCCCGGAGTGTCCTGGAAGGAAGTGGACCAAACTCCCCATCCCATTTCCAGGCCAGGAATTGGTTCTGAAGCACCTGGTCATTAATAATTAATAGGAATATGCTATTAAAAATGGGGGAAGTTGCAACCTGAGGACAGTAGGCTCAGGTAGGCAGGCTGAGTGCAGTATGTATGCTAGGAGAGGTCTGTGGGGCTGATAGAGAGCCAGGAGGCTGAATTTTGTGTTTGTTTTCTTGTCATGATGGAAGGAAAACTGTAGAATTTGTTGTGTGTTGGATTTGTTTTCTAATAAATGTTGGCACAAAGCCCTGAAATTGCAACTAAAGTTTCAAATACCTCACTGCAGTTAGTGTGTTTGATGCCATTCACATTAATAAATATATATTTATGTGTGTGTTTAACCTCCCTAGCGGTAACCCCGAGTGTAACTCGGGGTAGAAAAAAGTTGCTACAAGTGGTAACCCCGAGTCACACTCAGGGTTGGAACACCTAGGGAAGGTTAGTAAATAGAGCACTTACCTGATCCGTCTTCTTTCTTCTTCCTGCTTCTGCATCCAATGAGTCACCGGAATTTATTAAATATATTGTTTTTAAATGATTTTGTGTTTCAAACTTTATTATACTCATACTATTATATTATACTGTAAAATAAATTTTCATAAAAAACAATGTACCGCTTTTAGACATAAAACCGGAAAGAAATGAACTGCTAGGGAGGCTAATCCAACCTACTGTGTCACAACTTCTCTCTGGGCAGTCACTCCTCACAAGGAAGTGCTTCCGTCAAAAAGTCATTCCTTCCCTATGGGAAGTTGAAAAAAAAAGATGAACCAATACTTTCCATAGCTGTTCCCTATTTGTCATTTGATCCTGTCCAATTATCAGGATCAAATGACAAACAATTCAACAATTTACTCTGAGCCCGGACTGTCAAGTACCCATCCCAGCTTATGATTGGATAGTGAAGGGAAAGTCACACAATAAGGAGTTCATCACTTTGTCAGTACCTTTGCTCTTTCCACCCAACAGCACATGAACTCCTTGGCTCTTTGCACTGCTTCCATTTACCAAATTGAAGGTTTTTTATATTCAGATACAAAAACTCCAATGCAGTTCTGTTCCAGGGTCCCACCCAGGGTCTTTGCTATGAAAATCTTTCATTGTCATGGGGCAGCAATGTTGTAGATTTGAGGGCTATACGATTCCTTCTTGTCCATTTGAATGTAATATCTACACTGGAGGAAGAATCCTGCTGTGGGGTTGTATTAGCTATTCAACTTCTAGTATGTTTACCAGTGAGCTGGACCAGACTTTGATAAAAATGGATAAACCTACCAGACCTCTTTTTGTAAGAAAGGGTCTTGGAGCCTTCCCCTTACTGGAAATAGGCTGCTTCTATAGGCAGGGTATTTGCCTGGAAGCCATGGTGGCCAAATCTCAACCATTTTGGAGTCTTCGCTGGAATGAAGACACACTACAGCCTCCAAGTTTGAGAAGACGTTGATGTAAAGCCTAAACCCAGTGACTTCTAGCATGAGAAGCTGTAGAACCCCGGCCACTGTTCTAGTTTCTTCTCCTCTACCTTCTAGCATATTCATAATTACACAGGTAACATCTCTACAGCAAGTGTGTTTAATGTACCTTTGGAACAAGGTTGCCCCATGGTTGTCCCTCTTATCTTTAAAGGGCCCTATTGGGAGAGGAACTAAAGATTTACAAACTCCCAAGACATCACCCTAAGATCCTATTTATCTGAGGTACAGAATCCCCTGTATGACTATTTGCTGCTACAGCACTATATAGTGAGGGCTACGTGATTCCGTCTGGTCAGAAATCAGCTGTACAATTCTGCAAATACAACTCCTTCCTGGGATTATTGTCATTTTTATAGGAGAAGATCTATAGAAGCTCACACAAAGCTTCCAAGAGAAGAGGTCACTTAGGCGAGGCCTCTTTGCTCTCGTGCTGTTCGGAAGACCTCTAATTTGGGAGGATGTAGAAGGAAACATTAATCTTCCATCCCAGCTGGGAGCGGGTTAAGGTGCTGTATAAGCACTTTCATTGGATGTTTTATCCTTGCAGTCTTTGCAGGATGTCGAAACATAGCACTCAGACAACAAAATTACATGCAGTATTTTGCATCGTGCTGTGAATCTTGCAGAGTAAGCCGCAGAAATTAGAATCTGTAGGAAGGTTATGTTCTTCATATGAAGTTCTTGCACAGGGCCCCTGACAGTGATGGAGCGCTGTAATCAATGCATGCTCCTACACCCAGGGTTCTGTGCAGATTTTGTAATAACACATGTCATCTGTACTGCGTATCAGAGAACAAATACACTAATGAGATATTGCACCAACATTACAGAGATATTTATATATAGGTCCTCTTCGGAGTGTTGTATCTCTCCCAGGATTTACAATGATTCGGGAGCAAGAGGAGCATGAAACTTTCAGAAACATTCCACCTTAGCAGCTTCAGATATCACAATATCATTTCTGGTCTACTTTACATATGAAAAGACAATTATCTGAGTGGGAATTTGGTGGCTCTCATTGCTTGGTGCAGGTTTAGGGGTTCAGACCCCAATGGCAGTTTTAAGTTGCCAAGCGAATCAAACTCCTCTGTAAGGCCTCAAGCTCACTGACTATGGCTCGAGCAGGTGGGTGGATTTGGGAACTGATGCACAGATGGAAATGCTGGCGTCATTAAGACATTTAAGGAACCAATGGGTGATGGGGAAAACCATTAACATCCTCCAGTCTCTATGTAATCTGTTGAATAAACACATTCCCTACTTATATATGGCCATAAAATAAAATTCTAAAAATAAAATCAAATCCCATTTAATTATAATGTCAGGTGGTTTGCTACCTGTTGATAGCATCTAGTAGTACAGAACTACTGCAGCCTACAGTGCGCCCATTTAAGCGAATGCATTCCCTTTGAAAATTATTGTAATTTTAATTAAATTCTGTCCTCCTTGTAATGCACTTCTGATGATTTTATTTTTCTTTCAGAATGTGTATTACACCAGCATGCAACAGATACATGTGGGGGTGCTGAGCCCGACCATTGATGATGATGACAACCGATGTTTGGTGGATGTCAATGGGCGCCCGCGACTGATCGAATGCAACTACGCCAAAGCAAAGAGGATGAAACTCTACTGGCATTTTATTCAGGTACAGTAAATGACTTCCAGCACTCTGATATATGTGTAGGGATGTGTGGTTTCCTGGCTCCTGCTGTATGCAAGTGTTAAGATTTTTGGCAGCTCTCTCTGGGATTATGGTGTTCTTGGATTCCTATATTTGCATTTCATTACCAAACTGAAGTCCTGCTGTAAGCTGGACCAGACTTTGATAAACGCGTATTAGAGGGGTCTTGTGCTATACTTGGCCAGACCTCCTTTTGTAAGAAAGGGTCCTGAAGCCTTCCCCCTGCTGGGAAAAGGTTGCTTCTATTTGCAGGTTATGTGCTTTGAGGCTACGGTGGCCAAATCTCACCCATTTTGGAGTCGTTATTGGAATGGAGACACACTACAGCCTCCAGGTTTGAGAAGAAGTTGCATGTGATGCCAAAACCCAGTGACTACTACCATGAGAATCTGTAGAATCCTGACCGCTGAATTTGGATGTGTTCCAGTTTCATCTTCTCAACTTCCTTGCATGTTCATAATTACACAGGTAACATTCCAAAGGAGGGAGCCCCCCTTATCTTTTAAGGACCCTATTGGGTGAGGCACTAAAGATCCATAAACTCTGAGACATCACCTTAAGTCCCTTTTTAGCTGAGGCTCAGGATCCCCTATATGACTAGGTGCCGCTACAGCACTATATCTCCTAAACATCAATACAACCATAGAATAAAATATTACGCCCACTATACTGACTGAGTATGCCCTGTTTTGGAGATTTGTGCTGGCTTGGATGAGGATAGTTCGGCTGCTGGTCATTTCAAAGGAGACATGGGTGGGGGACTGGTAATGGATAGACAATGAGGAATAAAAGAGCCATTTTTCTTCAAAATACTGAAATATGCATAAAAAATAAAATTCAACCGCTTCATATGAGCTCAATGCATCAAGGAGCCCCAACTTCTAGAGGCAGGGTGTCTTTGGATCCCCTTGGATTTACAGTTAGATGCTTTATATGGTGCCACTCCCAGCAGCATATGAGACTTGGAGAGGTAAAGGGCCCATGATAGAACAAAATCGATTAAAATATAAAACAGATTAAAAACAGGAGGTGAACAGTTCATCAGTTTGCTTTAACCCACGGCCCGATATATGGAAATTATTCTGGCCAATACACACTGCAGGACTGAAGCCCAAACAGTTCCTAATTCAGAAAGGTTGTCATCACATACAGCGAGATAACGCAGCAGGAACACAGACAGTAACGCATTTGGGTCATTGCTGAAGCAGTTATCTGGCATTTCTCGGCTTGTCACAAACAGAAGGAGATTTTGTGACTTCTGAAAATAGAAGCAGACAAATTTCTCTTGGCCCCATCAAACAAACAGATTCTGGATTGTTATCAAATGTTGTTTGACTTGGAGATATTGAATGTGACAAATTGCCAGATCGCGGTGTCCTGTGCCGCGGGTTCATTACAAACACAGATGCTGACAGCAGAGATGTGATGAGAGATCTTGGTTTGCAGGAGGTCAGCTCAGGACTGGCTTTCAGGGGCCGAACAGCCATAGAAAATTGTATTTTTATTCTCAGGGTGATGAAGGGAAAAAATATTCATTTTCATCCTCAGATGCACAAACTACTCGGTGCCTGTTATCTGTTGTCATTTTCCTCTCCGACAGAGTCATTTTGCACTTAGAAGCCGAGGTTTCCAGACAGATAAAAGATGTACAATGTGGAACGCCGCAGCAGGGAACAGAAACATATCCTGTTAGGAGATTTGTGCCACTTAGTGCATAAAACGAAATAACCCCACACTTCTCGTAGTACATTAGTGCACTGGAGTTGCCCCGGAATAATGGATTGTCAAAAGGACCAGTAAATGAAAAATAAGATACTTATATGTAAACGCACCACTATTACTAGTCACAAATTTGTAGGTTTGTTGTGCGGAAATGGATATTTCACATTATATTTGAAGAGTTCCTCTTTGGTCTGATCACACATGTATGTGGTATGATAATGTGTTCCTGCTCCTGGATTGCCCAAAAAAAACAGACCCATCGTTGTAAAATCCATATATTAAACCTATTATTACCACCTCCAATAAATAGGCTTGGATACTCAGCATCTGGTATTGCTGGATCCCACACTGCCAGTCCTACAGTCATTGGTCCATATGGTGGGAAATAGAAGGAGGAACTCTTACAGGCCAGTGGGGTGTAGGAGATGAATGCAGAAGATGAAGAGTTTACAATTTAATAGAGTATGAAGGAGAATACGAAAAGTGAGAAAAAAGTTTTTATGATTATAGGGAGGATACAGGTAGAAGAGCTTGAATCTGTTAGGGCAGAACTTTAACTCGTTAAACGTTATGGACATGGAGGACTAAGCATGGGTATACTCATATTCCTCAGTAACTGGCAGACCAGTGACAAGCAGGTACTCCAGTGAGGCTTAGATTCCTGAATATTAGGTACCTGGGACAAAATCCCAGTAACAGGTATGCCAGCAACGGGCAGAATTTCCAGGCAACAGAAATTCCAGCACTGGTGGCTCTTACCTAATCTCTCGACTGATGGCATCTGGTGTTGTGCTCTCCCTTTCTTTCTCTCTGGTGGCAACGTGGAGATGGCTAGTGATCCACTTGCCTGGAACAGAATCCCCCAGTCCATGGATAGTCCAGTGGAAAAGAGAACCTCGCTGAAATCTCCCCTCACCTTGAATTCTGTGTACTCACTCACCCTGCTGCTCCCATTGATGACACCATCCCCCTTTCCCCCACTGACAAGAGTCCAATCAATCTATAACTTACCCACCTGGATATATTAATCTCATTTCTCTCCCCCATGCCTTTTCTGAACCACATGCAATCAGTGACTAATGATGATGTGCTTGCCCAGTTTGCAGGGGAAGTTGGGCACAGGGCAGGAGCTGCCATACCATAAACCGATACAACTGACCGGATTGTCTAGTTAGCCACACACCCCCATTCCTTTTCCTGTGAACTTAGTCCACCAGGGTGCCATTTCACCCAGTTTAAGAACTACTGTGTTTGGGTAATGTTACAGAAATTAGAACAGCCTGCAAACATTAGAGTGGACTTTTAAAACTTCTATCTCAGAGGAACCCTTAAAATAATTTTGGTCATGGTGAACGTCAGCTTAAAATGAATAGTAATTATACTGGAACCATCAGGCCGGATGTCATTCTGCCCCAGCCAAGGCATCTGCAGCAACCTCTGCAGGCACCCTGGTTTAGAATGGCTGTATTATGGTATCTGAGAGGGGTGGAAAAAGCAGCCTTGTATAAAATCTATTAGAAGTCGTTGGGTGATTTCTAATATCTGATATCCACATGAAGTGAATAAGCCGCCCCTCTGAGATTTGTACCTCTCTCACATCTCTTTCTATCGTACAAACCATTATTTGCAGATTACATTTCATGGTGTGGTGCGATATTGCATTCTTTATACCCCTGTGATGTATGATTGATGTACACACAGGAAATAATTAAAGACTTGAAGACTTGGCGGCTTCAGGATTCATTTTAAGACAACCATGTGTGCCGGGCACAATATTGTCTCCGAGTGGAAAGCGAGCTGTAAACGGCAAAAGCTAATGTGTGCAATCAAGCCATGTCGGATTAATTGGCGTCTGATCCCGTCATTATTCCCATTTGGTTAGAGACAGGAGATATACAACGGTATTACACAAATCAATCCTCATATCCCTGAAATAACAAGGTGATACTTCTGAGCTGCTGTGTATTAGAAATGCCTTATTCTGCTCCAGGGTTTCCTTTATTTTTAAACAAATTTCTGAACCATATAAGAATCATTGAAATTGCTATGCAAATGTAAAAAAAAAAATCTGAAAACATGGGAAAAAAAAAAACACACAAAATGTGCATCAAGCCCAAATCAGTTGTAAAAGAGAAAAAAAATGCCCATTATCAAGGAAATGTATACGGTAATTCCATTTGTAGGGCGCTGCCAACTAAGCCCCGACTCCCCCCCCCCCCCTTCCTATTCCATGGATGCATAAAAATGTGTGGGGCACACGCATCCCGATGCCCCCCAAACACCCTACCAACCTCCTCTTGTAATTGCCAAGCCCAAGGGTGCCAAATCCTATGCAAATACCAACTATGCCACAGCCCCTATTTCCATAGGATTTTCAGTGCACTGCAAATCTTTGCTCGCTTGCAGACCCCCAGTTTCTACATGAAAATGAATAGGTTTGCTACACTGTTGCAACCAAATCATGACAATAAAGATTGAAACGGACACCATGGTATGCTTTGGGTTGTACTCTTTCAGAACATTTTTAATGGCTTTTGGTAATCTTTGGCAATAAAATACTAAAAAAGAAGGAAATACTGTAGATCAGGGGTCGGAAAACTCCGGCCTTTAGGCCAGATACGACCCAGCCGGTAGTTTGTTCTGACCTAACGCCCCCTGGCCGGTCTGGCCTAATACCATCCAGCAACCCACGGCTCCGGAGCCGTTGGTTGCTGGGGGATTGGCCAGGGGGCATTAGGAACTACGGGAGCTGGAGTCGCTCAGGCTCTGGTGCCACCTCCTTGCTGTTGATCTCCTATTTACCACGGCTGGCGTTGATACTTCCCCTGCTGCGGTAAATAGGGAAAGCTCCCTGAAGCGAAATCCCTCTCCTCTGTATGCTTTGCAGAGAATTTCACTTCAGGGCGCGTTCCCTGGTGGTGGGCGGAGCTCCATAGTCCGGGCTAGTGTGCTCCCGCCCCCCCCTTGAAATGCCCTATTGACCATGAAAGTTTGCAGACCCTTGCTGTAGATACTAAGTATAAACCAATAATATATTTGGGTATTTTTTTAATAGTTGGAAAAATTCAGCTTTATCACATTGGCTGTTTTAAAAATACCAGAAGTTCTAACCATCTCTATTACAAAAAAAGGTGAAAAAAAGTTCAGATTAGGTAATGCTTTTATGTCCTAATCTGCAGAACCCCTACACAGTATATAAAAACCTTTCTCTATGTAAAGAAATGAAATTTGGACTCCCAGCCTTCTCTAGCAGACAAGTCTTCCATAGCTGCCTCCTCTTTATCAGGATGAAGCCGTTAATATCACAGAATACTGCAGTACTGCGCTATTAGAGTCTGCATTGGTGTTCGCGTCTTTCATATTCAGATGGCATAGAAAAAGAAGGAAATATTGATAATGAGCATTGCAGAGTGTGTTTCACAAATTGCTACTAAGCATCAATTGACCCTTCCGGGCTCTTATATTTAATTAAAAGTGCGGTCACTGGATGGTGTGCACTCATTATGGGCTCCCATCCACCCATCCCTGCCGCCCGCTTGAAAACTCGGCGCAATTTTAATTAGATGAAAATCCACACTGAGGTTCTGGCTACTTCCCAGTATGCACTGCAAGTGCCATGTGAAAGGATCGGGCTAAAAATCTTTAAATCGTTTCACCTCCCCAGAATTGCAGTGGTCAGGGGATCACAGGGGACATGTAGTGCACAGTGTGGGGAATCGCTAGGCCAAAAGTCCAAATTCCCAGAGCATTTTCACAGCCCCAAACTTTGCTTTTCTCAATTCCAAAGCCAATTGTTAAGTGTTCCAGAGACATTGAGAATTTTAACGTGGATAACGTGGATGAGATTTAACTCTCCGACAACTGGTTTGTATAAATGGCTGTGATTGGCGGGGTTGTTGCTTGGAAGCATGCAAATCGGTGCGCTCAATCATTATCTATATATAAACTGCATCTTCAGAGCAAATTATTTCTTCCGTGTATTATTATCCCCCCGCTATTTATACCTGAAACCTGTCCACTCAGTAGCTCTCCATGAAGTACTTGTGCTGGCACTATGCGTGTCACATCAAATCATTTTCCCTCAGGCAGGAAATGCAATTATGTACAATGTGCACCCATTAATTAGCGACCTTCCTGTGTTTACATTACAATCAGCTCATTAGGCAGCGGGCTGGGAGGATTGGAGAGTAATTGCATTTGGAGAGGGGATAGGTAGCTAGGTGGAGATCAGACTCACAACCCTATGAATTGGTCACATTGGCATGGTGCCCACATATTCGAGGGACTACAACACACCTAGTAGAAAATTTACAGATGAGATAGCTCAAGTCAAGATTAACTAGTTCTATGCTCACCCCCTGCACAGCCTTATGGGCCAACTCAGTGCTCTCCCCATATACACCCCTATGGACCAGTTGAGTACTCACTCCTTGACTCTCCCTATAGACCAGTTCCTAATTAAAAGGATTTTTGCAATTGAGCCATTATAATAATCTGAAATTATATAACTGCTGTAACAGATATACATACATTTTTCTTAGGAACACCAAACATACTGAAAAATCGATTTTCGAATTTAAAGCAGAATTAAAAGTTCCACTTTAAAAAGTCCTGACCAGGCTGGGCTTTATTGCAGAAAAGGACAGGCCATGACCCTCCTGTAATAAGTATTCTTACCTCACTCATGCTATCAAATATCGAAGAGCCAAGCATGCATCCTAGCATCCCAGCACATCCCGGCTTCCCCTGCAGCTGCCAGGACTAATTAGGCTTTTGCATACCTTGCAAGAAATACAGCATCCCGGACAAGCCAATCAAGGTGGGCAAAGATCGAAACAAGGAGAAAGGTGGAACAGGGACAGCTAGGTATAAATAGAATTTAGCTTTGCTTTAAAGAATCAAAAAATCAGCAACCCAATCAGGGCAGTGGCGGCATCTCATTATTAGCACACGGCTCATGCAAGTAATGCTCATCCATTGATGCTGCCTCAACCTTTTGAAGCTCCAATGACCCCACCCCACACACTCTTCCACATGCACAGGAGCATTTTGCCTCCAAAGCCCATGCAGTGTCACATGGGGGTACACACTCCTTGCTACCCAGCAACCCCGTTGCACCCCACAAACCAGGCAGAAGGTAGCACAAAAAGGTGAATATCCCCGGCTGAATGTGCAAGATGCTTGGGATGGGGGTGCCCAGTATAGTGACGTTTATTTGTAATCCAAAGTTGTGACAGCAGCATCTTCTAAATTACTGAACTGTTGTCACCCGCATGCTATACTTACCATTGAATACAGTGCAGTTGGATCACCAGAGCACCGGTAACACATAATCTATGTATATCACAGTCACCTTTGTTGACCAGAATTCACAAGAAGAATGTCTATTGTACACGACATGAGTGGAGAGAAGTTTATTCCCACCAGTGAAGTGGAACATTAATATCCATATATTGCAGGAGAGGCTTCTGGATGTAGATGAATGGTGTGATATGATAATGTAACTGCGATTATCGTTATTATACAATCAGCAGACGACTGTCATGTATATTTTATGCGCCGCTCTCTCCCGTTATCCTGACGAGGTTCAAAGCAAATTTTCTTAAAGAAATAGTAATTATTTACCAGCGTGAAGTCTTCTCCATCTTATTCAGAGTCTGACATCACCAGATCACAGCTAATGCCTTTCATTCCTCAACACTTCCACCAGTAATGTCAAATTAAAAGAAAAACAAAGCGTTGCTGCTGTTTGTTGCACATTTTGTGAATTTAGGATAATTTATGGATCTAATAGGGAACTTTACAGCTGCTGGATAGAATGGATTATTTTTTCCTATTAATAATAAATAAGACATATGGAAACATAATCTGAAATATCAGTCAGCGTCTAGACTCGTTCTCATATTGTAATGATATGGGAGATGCGTGTGCTGTATATAACCTGACAATGAGAAGATAACAGGAGTTTTTGTTTGCTCCGTTGTTACTCCACCTTTCTTGTAATCTGAATGCTAAACTCCAAGCAAACAGCTGCTTGGCCTGCCAATGGATTTGTATTTCTGAATTCTGGCACACAGACCTGAGTTTAATCTGTTGCACTTAATTAACACCTACAGGTCTGCTCCCTCCCCCAGCATGTGACTGGGCATTGAGAAGAGAAGCAGCAGACTGATGCGCACATCTCTCTGTCACATTATTCTCTCCATCTATCAGCATGGCCCTTGTTAGCACAGGAGCCCTACAGCACAATCAATTAAACTTTCTTTGCTCTCCATGTTCCTCTGTACAGGGAGTACATGAGGATTATTAAGGGATTTGTACTGCTTGCATTATTAAATATCATGATGTATTATTGAATACAGAGCTGTATCTTTTAGATCAGCACAAATATAAGAAAAAACCCTTAGTACTATTATTATAATTAATATTATTAAACAGGATTTATATAGCACCAACATATTACTAAACGCTGTACATTAAATAGGGGTTCCAAATTGCAGACTAATACAGACAGTGATACAGGCGGAGAGGACCCTGCCCCGAAGAGCTTACAATCTAGTACAATATAGGATCATACGTACATTATGCTGCCTAGGCACCCTTGAATGATGATGAATGTTTCTACAAGCTCCACCCCTTGTGTCATGTGACTAGTTTAGTAAAAACTGTTGCTAGAATGAATTGGCTTCTTATAAAGAAATTCCTTTCAACTAAACAGAAGATGGCTCTAAAAGAATCTCATGCACCGCTTATGTTAATATTACCTTGTTCAATTTAGACACCAATGTCCGGAGAGAGAAGAACAAAGAAAATACCGTATTTTTCGGACCATTAGACGCTCCGGACTATAAGACGCACCAGGTTTTCCGCACGGGAAAACAAGAAAAAAAAAATTCATTTGATTTCCCGAGATCCAGCGTGTGGCACTTGTGCCCGCCCATGAAGGCGGCGCCGATCGGCATTCATGAAATCAATCGGCGCCGCCTTCGTGGGCGGGCACAAGTGCCGCACGCTGGAACACAGGGGAACACAGAGGAGGAACACAGACATTGGCTGCTATCTGCCTCTGTCTGTGTTCCTCCTCTGTGTTTCCCTGAGATCCAGCGTGCGGCACTTGTGCCCGCCCATGAAGGCGGCGCCGATCGGCATTCATCAAATCAATCGGCGCCGCCTTCGTGGGCGGGCACAAGTGCCGCACGCTGGGACACAGGAACACAGAGGAGGACACTGGCTGCAGGGACCGGCGGGGATACAGGTAAGTAAAAAAATATGCATTCGGACCATAAGACGCACCCTGATTTTCCCCCCACTTTAGGGGGAAAAAAAGTGCGTCTTATGGTCCGAAAAATACGGTAAATATAAAGTTTATCACAAGGATTCCCCTTATATAACCCCAGCACCCTAGGCACTGGCCCATATGTTTCATTAGGCACATACTGGTAATGAACAAATACCATTGTGCTGTCCTTCCTCTCCTGCATGGCAATAATGACCATAAAACAAAATATATCAGTCTAAAAAATATCAATTTCCTGCAAGAAAAGCCATCGGGCCCCTGTGTCCTGGCCATATCAGACTCTGTAAAATTTAACACTTCCAGGAGTGTTGGATGTGGGGCATCCCCTGTCCCTCACTGTTTTTTTCTTCCGGTCCTTACAGGACTTAACAATGATGTTGGAGGGGTTAGAGGAAGGAACCTCAGAATGTGGTGAAGGGGGCACAGATATTCAACAGCTTCTGAGGGGAATAAATGTCAATGACCAGAAGCTGCAGGATTGGTGTGGGTGACTGGATGGGTTAATATAAGAGTTCTTCTCCTGTAGGGTATTTATATCTTGGTGTGTGTAAATATAATTTGTAAGTTGATAGTGACGAGTTTGGCTTTAGTGCATTATTGAAGTCATATTCAGAATTTTTTATTTTCCAGCTTTCATTTTGTAATAACTGGCGTTCCTGCCATGTAGTCCTTGGGCAAGCATTTCCTGCTGTTGTCACCATATTTCACAAGCAGCCCATGGAGACAACCAGTTGCTGTATACATTGCACAGACATGGTCCACTGTTGGGGAAAATGCCATGCGGTCATTGCTGCACCGCATGTAGGCAGAAGTGGCTGCAAGAGATCGGCAGCACTAAGAGGGAACAAGTATTGAAAGAATGATGATTGCATTATGACATGCCGTGCTTTAGCAAACATCAATACATTAGGGATTTTAAACTAATCAAAACTGCAGAATAAACAGGAAAATAAGGGGTTTCCTTTTAAGCCAGGGGTCAGCAAACTTTTTTGGCTACTAGGCCATTTTAGGAGGTCAAGAAGGCACACTAGGCCCGACTCTCTCAAATCCCGCACTGATGGCTCCGCCCCCATCAGGAACGCCAACATCAGGAATTCCTTCTCCTCCGCAATGTATTCGGAGGTGAGGGAACGCCGCTGAAGGGAAATCCCTCTCCTCTGCAAATGCATAAAGAGGAGACGGAATGTCCCCTTACCCCAGCGGCGGAAATGTTAAGTCTCATATCCACAGGTTGCCGACCCCTGCCGACCAACCAGATTGACCAGGGGGGCGTTAGGCCTGAACGGACTACTGGCTAGGCTGTATCTGGCCTAAAGGCCGGAGTTTGCTTACACCTGCTTTAACCCAGAAGCATGATCATTTCCAGAAACAAATCTCTAAAATCCCCTTTAGGATTGGGTTGGCAGAGCTGCATTGACAGATGAATTCCCCCGCACTCATTTTGTTATTCTCTTTGTTCCAGGGAGGAGCGATACAAAACAAGAAGTCCAAGCGCTGTCTGGAACTTCAAGAAAACAGCGACAACGAGTTTGGCTATCAGCTGGTGCTTCAGAAATGCAGCGGACAGAAATGGAGCATAACAAACTTTCACAAAAACCTAGTGACATAGCGGAGCCCGGCAAGGCCTGTCCAATCCCTCCTCTCTCCCCCAGGGGGCGCTGTACAGTACAGCTCAGCACAGACCAGGTTCTCTTTACACTACTTGATTCCTTTGCTACCGTGTAGCAAAATGTCAGACCTTTGCCTGCTGTACTAGTTTTTTTTTTTTCTAGGGGTGAGCGTGTGGACTGGTTTAGGGGCTGTAGAGTTTTTATTTCTGAATATTTTCATGATGTTTTTAGATGGGGTTAAATGATTGGGTGATGGTGGAATATATTAAGATATTTTGCAAAATTTACAGGTGTAAATAAGTAACAAAAAATTGAAGATATTTATATCTGACAATAAATTTTATGGATTTAAAAACCTCTGTGTGTTCTTTATGTACGCTGCAGACTATAAAGTGATACTTTGTATAAAGGCCTCAAGGTTTCAGTGTTTACTCCTCCCGTTTATCAGTGATTTGGGAACCCCTTTTGTAGGGGAAGAATTCCCAAACACCCCAACTTTTCTTCTACCAATAAACAGAATACTTCTGGTAGCTGGAAATCATAGAGAATACAAAGGAGCTAAAAACAGAAATGGAGGTATACAGAACCCCCACCAATCTGGACTCATCCCATTTCTGGGTGCTGAAACATTCATCCCAGTACCCAGCAGTGGATATCGGTTGGCACGGTCAGGGTAGAATGACCTCATGCCAGTTGTATCCTTTCAAACCTCTGATGGCATCACTGCCCAAGCAGGGACCATGGTGTAGGACACATAGGGTTGATGTAGGTCCCCTGTTCATCAATGCTTGGGGCAGGGGGAATATAAAAGAACCATTAACCACCAATGTTTGGTGAAGGAGAGTATTTAGTGCCACTTATACCTCCATTGCTTGGGCAGGACAGGAGAAATTTCATGTCACTAATCACTAATGCTTAGAACAAAAGAAGAGACCTTTGCGGCTTGTGGTAGGAGGAGGAGCAATTTTTTTCTACCACTGACCACCACAAGTCATAAAAGAGGGTGGGATATATTTTTGCTTGGTGCAAAAGAGGGTCGGTTTTAGCTTAGAGATGTGCTTCAACTTTAAGCATCAATTAAGGATTACTATTTTAGCATACAATATTGAACTTGAGCCACTTTTAGTGCTCTTTTTATGATTCCACTGCCAATTCACTCATAATATTCATTTATTTCCTATTTGTTTTGTAGTGTGACGGCTGTGCACTTTGAGGAATGGCCACTAGGTAGCAGTATGAGTCATTGCTTTAATAGGAACTGAAAGGAGATTAGTAGAGAGAGTCCACCATCTGTCAGCAAACTTCAGAGGAATTGACAGGGGGGTACATTTTTAAACAGAGCCCTTAGAATTAATACCGAGAAGCCAAATAGTTCCCGGTGGTAATTATATTCTGATCTTAGAAGCACTTTATTTCCTAGCACTTCTGGGATCACAGCTGTCTGTCCCAATGCATGCCGGAGTGAGAAGAATAACTCCGGACCATTATATATGATGAACTTGATGAGCTGAAAAGTGTTTCCTCGTTGGGTATTCAAGGGCACAATTTTAAGCCCTGACCTATTTAGTATCAATTCACCTGGCGTAGCCTCACCTTTTATATTTTTCAATGAAATTTTATGCTGCTCATGTACATTAAAACTCTAGAAGAAATTTTAGATTTTTTATTTTGTTTATAAAACAGGAAAACAAATAACAATTTCAAACTTTCCCTTGTGGGAATCTTCCAGGTCCATATGCTTCAATAGCAGTAATGGACTCCCAAGTGGGAATGTTTGGGAGAATGTCAGATTCCCTGTTTTATTAATAGAGCTCTAGGTTTTATATTGGGTTCTGTATGTATTTGATTCAATATACAAATAATAACTTTCTTTGCTATTGTTAATTTGCCTCTAAAAACTAAATATTGTTTCGAGATTGTCAGTCAATTTTAGGCCTAAAATTTGCATTTTAATGTGTTAAAGAAAAACAAAAACACATTTTTTGCAAGCTTTCCATAATGTAATGCTAAGAGGTTTTAGCTAGGTCCAATATTATTCATGCACGATATGTCACCTACCCATCAGTGTGTCCTCTTTCTTGGGGTTCTAACATTTAGAGATACTGGGCCTGATTTATTAAAGATCTCCAAGGCTGGACAGGATAAACTTTCATCAGTGAACCTGGGTGATCCAGCAAACCTAGAACGGATTTCTTCAAAGTCGGTTGCTATTTGCTAGCAAATGTTTTGAATCCTGGACCCGATTCATTCCAGGTTTGCTGGATCACCCAGGTTCACTGATGAAAGTGTATCCTCTCCAGCCTTGGAGAGCTATAATAAATCAGGCCCACAGAGAGAAAGATACACACATATAAAGGAGAGGGAACGGCTGATATTTGTATCATTACTGGTATATATAGTATTGCAGCGCTTCTCACCTCTTGCACAGTTTCCTCTCCTAAGGAGGTCAGCCCTCTCTGAGAGCGGTGACAAGACAGACATTCTCAGCTCCTCTCTGAAGGCAGAAAACTGAAATAGCCGGTCTCTGGAGACTTTTTACACAATATCTGGAACAAAATTGCAGAAGGATTTTATTCTTTTCCCATAAAGTTTGAGAATAAAATGTTATAAAAGTCACAAGTAAAGACCGGCACCTCCTGCATGAGCCAAACTCTCACCGCTGGGGATTCTGGGAAGGGTGATGGGTCAGAATTTACTCTCAGCCTGCGTAGGCTGCAGAAAGAAGAGACGAGAAAAAGCAGCTTTACAATTTTTAAGGGCATTTTCAAGCTGAAGATTTAAAAATTACAAAGTAAATCGGATTTTATTTTTAGATACAGGAGGAAATGGTAATCAGTTTTACTGTTTTTTGTTTATTAACACCTAATATTATTTTTATTATTATTAAACAATGAGAGTTTAGAGCATTACACCTAATAATAATACAACTTGGTGACACTGTCCCTTCAAATAAGACCAGGATAAATATTATTCAACAGTATTTACTTACCGCCAACATACTAACTCCTCACTGTACAACAATTAGGGGTTGTTGAAAAATAGCAGAAAATAGTACCAAAGGAGGAGAGGACTCTCCCCAGAAGAGCTTACAATCTAAGAGGAGAGGGAAGTATCACATAATAGGAGGGGGGATATGGAATTATGAGAAAAGTGAGGTATTGGGAGACAGAAGAAGCCGGCTAGGCTAGGTTGAAGAGCCATTTTAAATGAGCAGAAAGTAGGAGCAAGCTGAATAGGATGTCGAAGACCATTCCAGAGAGTCGAGGCAGCTCTAGAAAAGTCTTGGAGTCCATGTGAGGAGGTTATGAGTAAGGAAGTCATTAGTAGGTCAATGGAGGAGCGGAGATCAGAAGGGTAAGTGGGACAAGAACCATGGAGGGATTTGAAGGCAAAGCACAGGAAATGAATTTGATTCTAAGGGGAAATAGAAGCCAATGAAGAGAACTACAAAGAGATGCAGCGGAAGAAGAGTGGTGGGAAGGCTGTGTATGGGGTAGGTAGGTGGGAAGGCGGTGTATGGGGTAGGTAGGTGGGAAGGATGGATGAGTCTGGCTGCAGAATTCATAATAGATTCTAGAGGAGAGAGTTGGGTTAGTGGAATACCAGGGAAGAGGAGGTTACCGTAGTCAATATGCCATCATAATTTGAATTTTTTATTTTTTTGGAGGAACTTTAGCTATGCTTTAAAAAGATGAAGATATCCCCCCTTAGTTGTTGCTCATTGGAAGATCTTTCATTTCCTGTGAAAACTCAAAATTTAGGTTTTTCCCATCACTGTCTATACTGGAGACAACGGTCATCACACAGGCAGTGATAAAAACCAAAGTTCTTTCTTTAAAGTTCTTCATTCTTTAGGTCAAGAATTTGGAGCCATCCTGTGGAATATTTTCAATAAGGGTTGGCATACCCACAATTGGGCCATATAGAGTTCATTTAGTTACATTGCTTCAAACTGAAAAAATGATGTCATAGCTGCTTTTGAAGCAATAGCAAAAAAATTTAACTTGTTTGCCTATTTCACCCTATATGGTGCATAAAACATACTCATATAGGTGACTTAGGATGCCAACTCTTTTGAACGGGCAAGGAAATGCAGAACACAACCTTAATTTACAGCTTCTCTCCCTTCCCAAAACATGGCGCCGAACACTATAGTACTGGGTGTCATGATGTGCTGTGCCATAGGTGCTTTGGAACTTTCCTTGTCCACTGAATGACGATGCAACTATACTATTTTACTGCAGAATTCATTGCGTTATCACCCCAATAATGGAAGTGATAAAAAAGCAGACCTTCTGGCAGGATTAATAAGTAATATGGCCAAGTTACTGGAAGACTCTAAATACTAAAACTTGTTAATAATACTGACAGGCTGCAATATAAATGCCATGTTTGGTTTTGTACATGGTTCCATTTACGTCACTATAAATCCACTTTTGCGGTTACAAAAGATATCGGCCTAAACTCTTTGCTGGTCCTCCAACCTTTTCATTCCCAGCTGAGCTGAGCTCCAACGAGACGCTTTCAATTTTGAGGCAGAAAGTGGCTGGAGCGATAATCCGAACAGATAATTATTCTTTATGATTTGAGATAAAATGTTTGAAGATAGCTTTATATGCCTCTCGGGCCCCTTTGTCGGCTTTATAGATCAGAAGCAAGCGGAAGAAGGAGGAAATCTATTACTGCCAGAGCCTTATTGTGAAAAATAAATGACTTTGCCAACTAGATATTCATAAAAACGTACACTGACGCGCTGGAAATGGGAATGTAGCTCTGGAGTGTTTTATAGTGCGGTAATGGAGAAGTCATCCAGCGTCCTGCAGCTTTATAGATGTGACATTTGTGCAAGAGACTCACAAATAGAATTTGGTGAGCTGCTATGCAAACCCAGACAGATGGAAAATTATATACTGGAGCGGAGCCGTGTGGAGCCCTCGCCCCAAATGTGTTCAGCTAGTCATCTGACGTAAAACTGCATTTCTAGATTGTGGAAAGGAATATTAAATATTTTAGGAGCAGATTTAAAATTCAATCTAAAATGTAGCAAGTAAGAGGAGTGGCAGCAATTGCCTCCAAACTGATCATAAATTGCAGGAGTGACAACATCGGTCTACTCTTCAGATATGAAATACATCCTACAACAGTGTGACAACACCGCTCTGCAGATAATTAAATTCTCCTGATAGAGGTTATATTCTAAAAGAGCAACATCACAGCCCCCTCCCCAGATATGTCAAATTCTAGACATCACGGCCCCCCTCAGATAGGTCATATTTTGCAAAAGTGACATCACAGCCCCTCCAGATATCTCATATTCTAGGAGAATGACATCATGGCCCTCCAGATATACATAGTTACATAGTAGGTCAGGTTGAAAAAAAGACATAAGCCCATCAAGTTCAACCACTAGGGAAATAAACATATCCCAGATATAAAACCCTATGGACACAGTCGATCCAGAAGAAGGCAAAAAAATCCCTGGTACAATTTGCTTCAACAGGGGAAAATAAATTCCGTCCTGATTCCATGAGGCAATCGGATGTTCCCTGGATCAGCAGTCTCTGTTATCTTTACTTTAAAGCTTTAATCCCCAGTTATATTCTGTGCTTCTAGAAATCATCCAGCTTTTTCCTTAAGCAATCTATAGAATTAGCTGAAAGTACTTCCCGA
>NC_092866.1:61924022-61935738 GCF_032062135.1 Pyxicephalus adspersus | reverse complement strand
ACAACTACAAATGTAATGGTTGCACTTATATATACGACATAGTCACCTCACAGTAAAATGTAATCTGGTGGTGAGTGATGTTGCTGTGATCTTGTATCTGGAGGTTGGATCAGTCACTCTTATAACATTTGAGATAATTTATAGGAGTGACACAATAACTCTAAAAATATTTATGAGCACAGATCCAGATAATTGTAGTAGTAGTTGAACGAACCCATGAAACTAAATGCAGGATTTCTTCTTAACATCTGTCTCTTATTTGAGTTGGTAAACTGGTAAAGCACTGCTTTTATAATGAACGGTACAGCAGTGCTCACTAATTGTAAATACCGTCATTAACTATAATTGTACACAGATGGGTATGGCATGTCTTGATGGATGTCCAATCTGGTCTTAGTAGTCAGTGATGTGAGGTCAGAATGACCTCAAATCACCAGTTTACTGAGCAACTCACATATCTGGATGGAGAATTGCAAAGAATACTGAATAGTCGGGGGCTCATTCAGAAGCAAAATTTATTTTTACATACCCACCTGATCACCGAAAACATTAAAACCAACTGCTTAATATTGTGTAGATTCCCCTCGTGCCCTTAAAACTGCTCTGATCCATGGAGGCATGGACCACACAGGACCTCCAAAGTTATCCAGTGATAACTGGAACCAAGATACTATCAAAAGATTTCTAGACTCAGCATTTCTCTTTACCATGGGGGAAACCCTTCAAGTAACTTTCAGGTCTTCAGGGAACCCCTTGTATAATTACTATGTCCACAACTCACAGTATATTAGTGTGGTGGTCAGTGGGAAGAATTCCTCTTACATTGCTGACCATTGGGAAGAATGTCACCCTTACCGATAGCCAAGGAGATCATTGGAGTCACTTACACTGACCTGAGGGGCACAAATTGCTCATTGTTTTAAGGAACCCCCCCGGAACCTCTGTAGGAAACCTTATTGAGAAACACTGATCCAACCCATTGCCTAGAAATCACAAATATTTGCCTCTCGTCCAAGCTCCTTAGATCTTTATAATTGTTTTTTTCCTTTTCCCAATACATTACCTATAAGATCTGACTGTTCACCTGCTGCTTAATAAATCCCAATGAATGAGACGCGTTTTTTTAATCAGATAATGAATGTTACCCACTGGCACTGATCAAGACATGAGATATATATATATATATATATCATTTCTGTACACAGCAAGATTTAATGCACTTAGGGGAAACTTTGTTACAAAGGAGCTCCGATGTAATTGTAGCACTTGAAGTAGCCAAGGAGTTTCTGGAATTGTTCTAGGAATATGGGAATTAAATGGCCTCTGCGGTAAAAGTAACGCATTGTATGTTTTCCCAATTGTTGTAAAGAAGTTGTTGACATCTTTTAACAAGAAATTTAAATCAATACTCATTATCTCCGGTGAAAAGCCCGAGCATCCCATTAACAGGAAAATGGAACATCGATCGGAGGCCTGCGCCCTTTACAATGGCCGCCAATATATCCCTCGCTGAGTCAGTAAGTCATCTGTAGACGTTTGTGTCAAATGGCATTAATGGGGTGCTGTCCAAATGTGTTGGCATTGAGATACGGGGCTCCCAGGTCTTGTGAATAAAGACTGCACCACTTTGATTAGAGTCATGTGCATGTGGGAGATGCTTCACAACTGATTTAGTCTTTTTATGGATTCCTTATTTCCAGCTAAGCTGGAAAATCAACACTATGACATTGTAAGGCACTCCTAATCTCACTTTGATGTATATGTACAGTAATGGCAAAGTAAAGGACATTGGTCTTAAGGTGAAACTATACAAAGATCTGTCTGAAATCAGAAAGTCCCATATGTTGTCTACCCAATGTTAGACATGTCTATCAGCAAAACTATGCTTGCATTGGCCCCATAGACCGGGTGCTGGAGGCACATCAAAAGGAGTCCATTGCTGAGATATTAAGGCAGTAAGAAGTGGAGGTGGAATATGAAGAAAAGAAGGGGAGTTTGGGTGATAGTGGCCAGGAGAAGGCAGGGAAAATGGGGCAGAATTCAAGTACCCAAAGCTAAAAGCCCTGGGGATCAAGCATCAGTGAGGTGAGATTCTGGTCACCAATGGAGACCACAATCGGGTGGTTACAAGGAAAAAATGGCAGATAACCTGCCAAAATCATACTGGCAGCCCAAGGTGGATTTTAAGAAGCTTCAAAAGAAACTCTTTGCCACATATCATGATGTCCCTGATGACCAACACACTTCTGGTTCTTCAGTTTTGGCGATGGATGCCACAGCACCACTTTTTGTAAACCTCTGGGGCTTCTGTCTCCTAAACAGACAGAAGAATATTGGTAGGCAAGTTTGAAAAGATGGGATTTAAGGGCTCCTTTAAATGTGCAGAAAGTAGGAGCAAGTCAAATAGGATAAGGAAGACCATCGCAGAGAGTCGGGCAGCCCTAGAAAAGAAGGAGAGGACACTGCCCGGAAGAGCTTACAATCTAATAGAAGGAGGAAGAAAGCAAATGTAATGTTTGCCGCTTTCTGCATCTTTTATGGAGCTTTGATCCCCTCTGTCAGCAATCTTGCACCTTCATTCCGCCCTTCACGCAGTTGTGCGTAAATACATTGCAGCTCTGCTGTGCGCTTGCCAACTCTCTTAAAACTTCCGTCTCACAAATCTCATTAGAAGTTTGTGATGCTTTTTTCTTCCCCCCATAACACAAAAATGATCTTCTGCAGGTTTACACTTAACACCCCTGCAATTTAATTGAGGAATCAAAATGGAAATTTAATTGTCGCGTTAACAGGATCATTTTCGCAGCCGTCATCCAACGTCTAATCAGTTTAAACATTTTTTTTCCTTCCCTAAACAAAATTAGACATTAGCTGCAAAGTAAAACCCTTCAGCTTTTACGCTCCTTAAAAATATGGTCTTTCATATATTTTTTTTTTTGTTCTGATTATGTTACGCTCCCAGCTTAAGGGGATAAAAAAAAAAAACAAAAAAATGATAGTTGCTCACATTCTGGGGTGTGTGCCAAGCCTGAGCTCCCACTGTGTAAGAAATCGGCAGTAATTGTGTAATTGAGAAATGTTTGCATTCCTTGATGTATCGTACTTAGGCCTTTTTAAATGATTTTGTAAAATGTTTCTGCCTTGATGGAGCAGTCAGCCAGCTTTTCAAGGACAGATATGACAAATATGATCGGTGCTTACAACTTTTCTATCATGCATGTTGGAGATCACGCTGGATGATTGCTGCGGCCAAACTGGATAAAGGTCTGAAATATTGCAATGGTGAAAATTCCACAAAGCGAGGGCAAAGGATCGCTTACAGTTCAACTTTTTGTATTTATATGAACCATAAGAAACCAGAATATATAAAGTATTGTAATGTTATGCTCTGCCACCCACCTGTAGTGAACACATGGCTCCCTGTCTGGGATACTTTGTTAGGAATATTACAATGTGCCTGAAAGAATTGTTGTCTATGGTGGAGTCAGAAGTAGACACGGTGCCTCACCTAGTAGCATGCCATTAGCCATTGTATAGAAGAGGGCTGTGATAGAAGTATTTATATTCCTAATAGCACATTTCAACACTCCAGATAGTGAGTGCTATCAAGTACGAAAGGAAAAAAGAAAGAACATTTTTTTATGGCAACTAAGATAATTTACTGAAAAATCATAGGATTAGACATTCTAATTTCTCGACAGAGCTCGACTGAGCTAACAATCAACATATCAATATGTATTAGAGAATAACCACATATTGGATATGTGATAGTTGTCCAATTGATAAACACTTTCAAAAATTAATTTGTCTCATTTAACGACGCGTTTCTCTGTGTGGCTTCCTCAGGGGAGGGTAGTGATTTAACGAAACATATAATATATATTAATAGGTGGTTAGAAATACATTAAATCTGTTTGTCAAAATACAATACATCAGGAAGAGTATATTAGAAAACACAATCAATTGTATTACCATAAATATTGATATTGCAAATCAAGAAAGTTACATTAGTGATGTGGTGTAATTAACTGTAATTATAGTAAAGTAGATAGGAATCACAAAATACAAAATATGGTTAATATAAATACATTATGTATTTCTAACTACCTAATATTATATGTTTAGTTAAGGTTAAACTTTATATAGCGCCAACATACTATGCATTGCTGTACATAAAATAGGGGTTGCGGATGACAGACAGATACAGACAATTAAACGGGAAAATAGGACCTTGGTCAGAAGAGCTTACAATCTAGGAGGTGGAGGAAGTAGCACACATATCTAGATATGGATTGGTGGGTAAGTAGTGAGGGTATAAGAGACAGAAAAAGATCAGTAGATGATTTTGTAAAGTGTGTTTTGAGGGCTCTTTTAAATGTGCAGAAAGTAGGAGCAAGCTGAATTGGATGAGGAAGACCATTCCAGAGAGTGGGGCAGCTCTAGAGAAGTCTTGGAGCCATTCATATGATTGGTTATAAGTGAGGAAGTAATTAGTATTACATTGACACATTACTGACCATAAAATGATATATCTGTTGTTGGGTCCTCTTTAAGGTCATTGCAGAGTGTTACTTCCATCCATAGAAGGACCTGGAACGTCCCCGCCAGATCCACACAATGACTAATCTCCTTCCGCTGAACTCCTAATTTCTCTCTATATCTTCTCCTCTCACTCCCCAGTGGTCTGCGAGTTTCCATGAAATAAGTTGCTCATTAAAAAATGTAAATGAGAGGTAATGTCTTACAACGAGAGCGATTGAAACTCTTTGAACTGACAGAACATCTAACTTGGTCTTCGGATTAACAAACAGACGGGGAGGAAATCCGCACTAAAAAGTCACTTCTTATTTTTAAAGGGCACCATTGCTGTAATGAACCTCAAATTAATGATTTAAAAAGAAAAGCTGCCTCCAGACGTATAATTAGATCTCTTTATGCAGGAAAATATTTTGAATATTTAAATGGAAACAAGATACTATGAATATATAGGTCACCATTAAAGAGAACCGGTCCCAGCTAGGCTTAATCTAAATCTTAGGTCTCAAAGTAAAATTCAAGCTATATTTTTTCTATAGAGTGGAAAAGTGTTCCAAACTCTGTCAGAGTTTCATGGCTGCATCCCATTACAAAGCTGTCCCCTCTACCTTCCTGTTTTGGTGTCACATAGGCAGAACAAGGAGGGAAACTTTAATGAGGAGCAATAAAATCTGCTAGGGGTGCCACATTTTCCAGATCATGGTATATCTACAAGTAAATAGTCACATGTATTAGGTATTGTGTGTTACTGAAGACATTTTGCAGATCTCCAATCAGTTTTATCTCACTGAAGAAGCAGCTTGGAGAGCTGCGAAACGTTTTCAGCAACAGGTCCAGGTAAATGTGACCAACAACTATTATATACAGAAGAGTGTTAGCAACTGTCCATCAAATCTGCTCCTTTCTGTGTTTTTTTTTTAACCTTTATGTCAAAGTATAAATTAATGTTTGTCCCAAGCATGTTTAAATTGACATCAGTTACCACTGACCCCAATGAACTTTTTGGCCATCCGTAAGGGCATTTTAATATACTGTGAGCTATGGATATAGTAATTAAAGAAGGAGTTTCCTGAAAATTTAAAAGTGATTTCCAGGGTTCTCTTATATTAAAAACAACAAGAAAGTTTGTCCTATACAGTTACCAAGAAAGAAGATTTTTTTACTTTCCTGGTCCTCTACATAAAATTCTGCCCTATACCAAGACAGAGATAAGCTGGTCTAGACGCTGGAACTTTCTATTATTGCTGGTGTTAGAAGGTGCCAGAATGCTCATTTCTGTGTTTATACAGGACTCCAAATCGCAGACATGCTGATAAAAACCTCAACCCATTCCCAACAGATAGGCAATCCTTTATTCAGAAAGTGCTAGGCACTGCCAAAAATGAGGCGCGCACTACGTCAGAGGCTTTGCATTTGATTAGAGGATATAAACAGCACAATTTTACTACATGGCTTCATTTACCTTCTGCAAGAGAAGCTTTCATAACAAAGTAAATGTTTTAGGAGATTATCAGAAATGGAGATAGCTCAATATCTCAGTCTCAAATATCAACCTGCTTTGCTATTTTAGTAATAATGTTTAGGATTGTAAGTAAGGCTATGTGTACATTGGCCATGGTAGTGGTGCCATAACCACTTCTTCATGCCATTGAATAGATTCCTCTGGGGAGACCCTACCCACGGCAGCTTCCTAGAGAATGAATGTACTGGTGCCAGTATCACCCACTGTCAAATGTGCAGATGCTGGGGTGCATGGGCCCGCCACTGGGAGCCATGCAGGATTGATGTATCCTGCAGCCAGTCTGAACCTTCCTTAAGGGAAGAGGAGAGCACCATGAAGCAAAGGATAAAGTAGTTAAAACTGCATTTTATTGGCATGCTACACAAAGGCAGTTGTGAAAGTTCCCAGGAGTCCAGGTACAAATGGGCGATTACATTTTTTTTTTTTTTTGCTATAAAGCGATTTAGCAATCTGTTTCCAATAGTTTCATTTACAACATACTAACATTAAAAATCATTTTCACATTATTTTCATCCTTTGTACTGCTGATATCCTGCACCCTCTCTGTAGCTGCCTTCTGCCTATATGTCTTCCAGTGAAGGCTACATGGCATTTCTCAGGATTGGTATTCCAATGGTGACCACAGCTTCAATGTCAAGAAATGGAACTGCTTAATTAAAAGTAATATACTAGGAGGGGCTTTGCTCTTGTTGCTATAAATAAAGAGATTTTATACAGAAGTGGCCTGCTATCCACTTCATGAACTATTTCTTTTGAGTCAGCAAACTGAGCCATTTTATGCTGCAGGATGCATGTGTGTATGTGAACATAGAGAAGGAAATCTTGCACTTCCTATCTCCCTGCCAGACAATTATGGGACATTTGTGTGGTATGTGGCCCTTCAGTGCATTGGAGAAATTGACAAAGCATTTTCCCCAACATTTCACTCTTTTGGTTGGTGTTGAATGCCCAACATAACATTCAACTCTTGATGGAGCACTTAACATTGCCCCTGGTTAGAGAGGTTTTGTGGGGTCATGGCCATTAAATCAGAAATATACAAAAATCAATACAATTCGTTTTTAGGGTTCAGAACCCTACATATGTACCAATTTTATGTAGATCTGGCAGGAGCAGCAACTACAAGAGATCACAGATGCGTTGTCATTGCCTTTTTTAAAGAACAAAAGCTGACCACATTGAGCCACAACTCCATGCCCACGCTGTGCATGTCTAAGCAAACCAAAGATGCGATTTTTCCATGCCATGCTACACCAATGGCCAAGAGAAGTTTATTTGAAATGCAGTTTTACAAATAACCCTCAAGAAAGATCTTTTTTACATGGACCAGCCTGGAGTTTTTGCATTTGCTCAAAGCTTTTCCTTAATGACTCTTTATCTTCGTAGATCTTTTTCGAGGATGTACAATTATTGAGATCAGTGTGTGCTGAGAAGACACAGCTGTCACCTCTGGAAATAATTAGATTTATCTTTGTGGACGGAAGCAAGAGAGACAACAAGGCTTCTCCATAGAGCGTTAATCTTAAATTAACAGTGTGTGTTTTAGTGATTAGCGAGTGTCATTACTGTTGATCATTTCGATACTTTTACGGCTCCTGCCATCTCCGGGGTACCATCTGCCGCGGTCTGAAATATGGCTTCAGCCATTCTGAGAATGATTACACTCAGAAGTGTTATTTAGGAAACAAGTGAGTGGGATTTCTCATATAAAAAAGGAAATAATGCTTTCGCTGCAAGATTTTCAAACATGTTAAATATTTGTGTTAGTGTGGGTTAGGCACATTTTGCTGGTGATAGCAACATCTCATATTATCAATATGATTCTGCTCAGTCCAAAAACACGCCGCCAGGTTCTTTTGCTTCCTTCCAAAATGGCCCAAGTGTGCTGATGTGAGTGATTGAAAGTTTCTCAGGCTGATGTGACTGCTTAAATGTTCTCTGCAAGACTCCAATGATCATGTGAGATTTCTACCAATGTATAATCATCATATTCTTTATCATAGGCAGCTCCAACTGTGACTACTAGTGTGAGGTTGAGGTTCTTTGTACGGTGTTGCATTACATGTCAAATTTCTATATTAGAGATAGCGATAATAGGGAACATTGAAATAATAAGTTCTTTTGATACAGAAAGAGATATTATTGTTTTCTTTACAGCAATGCAGAATATGTTGGAGCTATATAAATGTATAATGACATGTCATTGTGGTTGGGAAGTTACAGTGTTTACTTGGTCAAAGACTGATTTAAATAATTCTAAATGATCATTAATAATATTATTGCTAAAAGTGTGTAATTGTGGGGGAAAAACTGGAGAGTAAGAGCAGCTTCATACCGACCTCTTTATTGCATGATTTTCCTCAGCTGGCATTTTGCCAGCCACTTGAGCACATGCATGGCAGTACGCGGTACCAGTTCCACTCACTGCAACCCCCATTCATTCCCTATGGGGCTGCCACTTAGTGTGAGGAAGCGGTAAACACACTGTAACCTCACTTCCAGTGTGAATTGGAATTAATTTTGTTTTTATTGAAAATTTTGCAGACATAAAACATATTTACAATATGAAAATAATTATTAGGCTTTATGTCAAACTCAAAATAAATATCTTACACCAAGTAAGGCCAGGAAGTACAAACCACTCAACCTATATGGGGACCGTTTTCAAAAATCAATCAGGATAACAATATCTAGATCTAAAAGGACAGACAGAGAAAGTTGTTTAACCCCAAGAATAGAAGTACACTGGAGAAAGATTGGATGTTTCTCCATGCCCTCATCCAAGTCTCCTTTGACATTGTTCCCCTCTCTAAACCCCATATTTTCCCCAGCACATGCAGATTATTATTCACCACTACCTCAACAGGAAGGATTTTGTAGAAAGGCATACCTAACACCATGCATTCCATGTGTAATATCAAACTACCACATTAATGCAAAAAGTAAATCAAAAATAGAGTACAAGCACCTCTGGTGCAGAAACTAATTTGTGGTTCGAGTTTAAGACTGTCAGACAGCCAGAAGTCGGGGATGGCAATAAACAGATTTGAGCTCAGGTCACAATGGGAGGGACATGAAGAGTAGCAAGACAGGCCGGGTTAAAAAGAAAACTGTATCAAAATTTACACACTTAGAACCAGAGCCAAGTATAAATTTACAGTAAGTACCGCAGGGTACATAAATATTGCTCTGGTGCCAAACACCCTGCAAGCACAAAGCCATGTGCCTAAATGCATAGCCGTGTGCAGAAAACAAGATTTGCCAGTACTCTAAGCATGTGCATTCCCCACAACCACAAGCAATCCACCCATGCCCAGGAACACATGCATGCATGCATAGGAGAGGTACAGCACAGCACCCCAAGTCGATGGAAATTTTAAGGAACCCAATCCATTTGTTTATCAATCCACCCATGTGATCAGCACGTAAACACCAAGTATTTGTTAACAAACAAAGGATTCAAAGTTGGCTCAGGTTATCAACAAACCCAATGACCAACATCTCAGCACTGCCATGACAAATTCAGACTAAGCAGTTTGTTTAGTGATTTTTTTTTTAACAAAGTTTTGGAAAGTTTTAATGACTGTAAAAATGGTAATTTCACCATAAACTTAATTTAGGTAATTTGTTTCTATGGACTACACAGATTTCACCTATAGTGATTGTCTGACAGACATCCTGCAGGTGAAGTGAATTGGAGTCCCCCACCTGGACTAACCTTTCCCTTCCCATCTGCTGGAGAATGCTGTTAAACTGAGGCATGCAAATGAGCCAGATTCCACTTACTGCTGTAAATATGCCCCGAAGATTAATCAGGAAGTTTGGTAATCAGGTATTTCAGTACCATGGACAGCACACAGTACATAGACAATTATCTTTACATTCAGTCTGTAGTCACTCTCCTGCTGTGAACTTTCTTATTACAATTATTGAGTATGGGGGAGAGATAAAGTTAATAAACTTTGAAAAGTTGTCAGCTTTTTTGGTCTCGGCTGCTGTGCAGGAAACCAAGGTGTCGAGCTCTATTAAAAAAGAACATTCGGCAGAGCTCAGACCAATAAATGTCAAGTCTGGCCATATGTTTTTCCTTGGAAGCTTTGGAAAGAGTGGTTGAAAGGTCTCAATTTCTAACGCATTTCGTCCTATAGGATTCTTCAGTATTTATTGAGAACCATCCAAATAACTAACATAAGAACACTAGTATATAATAGGTGGAGTAGACATAAGAGTTTGAATATTGAAATAAATGTATAAAAGTACATTTATTGTGAGACAAATACAAAAATAAAGAGAGAGAGCGAGAGAGCGAGAGAGAGCTCAATAACCAAGGTAAGTTAAAGTTAAGTATCAAGTTTTTAATTGATAGAGATAAATGGCACCTATGGTGTGTTATATAATAAATTTGATATAGAATGCAAAGTACTATTTTTTCTAAACAATGTTTTGATATGATAAACTTTAGAATTGGAAATTTGTATGCACGTATTTATATATTACACACACAATACTGTTCCTCAATATGCAAGCTCTGTTTCAATGTCTTCTAAAAATCAAACAACTAATATGTACTTATCCAGACCTGCTTCTATTCCAACTCTCTGCTTTATCAAGAATTTGGCAGAAACCAGATCACTAAAATATGCGAGGAGAACGCTCACCTGCTTTGTATGTGTCGCTCGCCAGCTGGATAAGCAAGACATCATTCCCTGGCTGCTGAACACTTTGCAGAGACACACATCTCACTTAAACCAGGAAAAAAGGTGAGTATTTTACTGCACAGTCGTGTCTTTAATAGAGATCCGCATACTGACGAGTTCCTTCACCAGGAACTGAGAAATCTTCTCCAAAGTAATAGGGGAAACCCCTGTAATTGTCACCAGAACAAGTTCTTTCTATTGTAAGATTATTTTCCATCTCTTGTCACTTTCACGTGCAGTGACAAGGTGACAACAATTCTGCTCTGCTCTTGAATTCAGAGAAGAGTTGCCACGCTCATATAGGCGGAGCCTGTTTGCTGTACAGTTGAATGAGATGTTGTAGGGGGAGGGGCTATCGGTATTGTCACTGCCTTTTCACAAATCACCTTGTCAATTAGTTTCAGTACCTCCCACCTCTCTCTTTTCATGGCAAACCCTCCCACTGTGAACTGCAGTGTCTTGGAAGGGAAAGAATGAGACACAGTCAGAGAAGGTAAATAAAGTTTTTGTTTTTTAGTTTACTTTATTAGGTTTGTGCATTAGATACTAACTAGATTGGACAGCAGTGAAAACCTGAGTATTCAATACCAAACTAATTATATATATATATATATATATATATATATATATATATATACACACACACACACACACTTACATATAGTCCCGGGGTTACATACGAGATAGGCACTAAAGATTTGTTCTTAAGTTGAATTTGCATGTAAGTCAACAGGTACATTATTTTAATAAATGCAATTAGGACGGATGGGAGTTAATGGAGCCTGGACATTCATTAACTTCAGGAGCAAGCAATGCTTTGATATGCACAAAGAAACAACTGCAGAGATTGTCTTGGTCATTAAAGAGTTACAAGAGTCTGCAGAAAGAGCTCAGTCCTTAAGATCACCCACAACCTCAGCTGTGTTTAGCAAAAGATTTCTTCTGCAAGTCATGCAAACCA
>NC_092866.1:61892595-61922805 GCF_032062135.1 Pyxicephalus adspersus | reverse complement strand
GCAACACCCCCTACCTTCCTGGCTCTTCTTGTCCACCTGGAAGTTTTGCAAGTTCAGTTCTTGTTACCCTCCTAATATAAAAAATATAAATGCAGCAGGGCAATTGGCACAATACCAGCACAAACCCAAAAACCCAGTGGAGAAAATGTTTAAAAAATTAAAAAGACATTAAAGCCCTGCAGTTAAATATTTGTACTTAAAAACATTTTCAGCCCAAAATTAAAAATAAAATATTTCTACCCAAAATGAATATTTCAGCTTGGATTGCGCATGTTAGGATAAATTACATTGCTGGCAGGATCTCTGAATGATGATTCATGAAAATGGGATTCCCCTATTTGGTGATAGGGGGTGAAGGGGAATCTTGCTAATGAATCACAAACTGCTGGTTTTAACAGTCCATCTCATCTTACACATTAAAGGCAACCTAACACTAACATTTGTACTTTATATAAAAGGATAGAAAACACTTTCTATATATAAAGCAAAAATAATCTTTTTCCCCTCTAAATCATTCTTCTGTATTGACTGAATGAGAATGCAGAGCATCCTGGGATAAATATATCACACAGGCAGAAAAAAGCGGAAGAAGATGGTGGTGCCCAGAACAGAGGTAAAGAAATAATCAAAGATGGCGTCCGAGTTGAGGCCAAGTGTGTTTTTTGACAGGCAGTTCTATTGGAAGCTTTGTATGTGCAAATCTAAGATTAAGCTACTGAGGTCTGTGAACCTCAGGCCTTTTAGTTCTAGGTGCCAGGCAGGGAATCCAAGCTTATTCCATCTGCTTCCTAGCTGCCAGGAGAATGAGAAGAGTCCTCCTCTACATGGATTTCAAAGAAAAACTACCTCTTTGCATTAATAGTCAATGAACCTCATTTATAGGTTTAGCCAAAGATCTTTGGTTTCCATAATGACTAACCTAAGATAGGAGAGGCACTACTGGTCATGCACCATTGGTTCTACCAATGGCACATGAACTAGTCAGCAATTATGTAGGACTTTCCACCCCCATTCTCGAATACTTAGTAAAGGGTGCTGCATTATTCAATGGTCGCCTCTCCCTGGGAACATATGTAAGCAGATGCCGAGGTCTTCCTTCTGGACCTGTTATTTATCTGGCTATCCATTTGGTCCTTTGGCTTCAATACTTTAGCCATGGACGCAGAAAAGCATACATCAAACAAAACCAGAACTTTTGTGTTTACAATAGGTAAATTGGAAAATGATTTATTGACTCTTGAAGGGAACACGTACATACATGAAAGTTCCAGTGTTTGCCTAAACTAATATTTAATGAGCAAACCAGATAAGAGCAAAGCCTTCAGGACTACAAGTCCAGCTCATTCTTTATTCTGAGTGTGTACCGCTCTACATGAGTTTGTTAACTTGTAGATCTTTCTTGATAACATTAATTTTATAACCAAAAAAAGAAAAAAAGAGAATCTAAGTAAAAGTACGCCAGAGTCCCCTGCCGCCCAACATTAGTGTCACCGCCAGCAATGAAAGCCATTTAGTTACCTGTGAATGCCTTTAGTTATTTGTATTCTTTTTTTTCTCTCCTCTTCCATCTTTCATACTCAGGAATGTCATTTGCATTTCTGAAAGCCCGTGGGTTGTAAAAGCGGTGCAAGAGACACCATTAATTACAGTTTTGAAAAATGACGAGAAAAATGTTGCAGGTCCCCCTTAGCCCCCTGTACTTTAAAGTAATTTTTTTTTTTATGCAAAAACTCGTACGTGCGAAGGGAATTTTAACTTTCCCTGCTGCATACATTGCTGGTAATTGAGATTATAGAAGACCTGTGCTTATTTTAAATGCCGTCACCATGGTAACTGTTTCTTTTCTTTTCCAAGTGCTTTAAAACTTCTTTAATCTCCCCGTTAACTGCATTTGAGGTATGGAGACAAATTGTAACTCGGAGTGAAAGGAGGTTTACAAATTTCCAATGTGAGGTTGACGAAGCTCAGAGAGAATGAGAAACCTAAAATGACTGACACTATTCGTAAAGAAGAACTCTACCATGTAGGATAAATAGATAAATATTTTGGGGTCTCAGGTGGAGGTTGTTTGGCTGGATTTTGTTGACAGATATATTATTGGGGGCTTTTCTATAAACTGTAATGCAATTAATTGAGAATGCTGATTTTCTGACTATCCAATGGGTATAATACGTATTTAAGATGCAACTATGCTAACTTATAATTGAAAAAGGGAAGAAATGAAGGTACCCATCCAAAATATGTTTAGCATGTGGTTCTCATAAAAATCTGGCAAGCCTCTTTTTTGGGAACCACATGCTAAACATTGATACCATTAGGATTTTTCTTTACTGGTCTCTAATTCTATTCTTTGTTGATGTGGCTTTCTCATCTTGGTTGCCCATTGAGGATGCCCTAACCCTAGGGTCGGCAAACTTTTTGGACTTCACACTAGGCTAGAAAATACAAGGTGTCCAAGGAAAGGTTTTTTCCAACCGTGACTGCCAGCGAGCAGCCTCAGTCTTCCACTCATCCGCGGTCTAGTCTCTGTACGTGTGCGCGTTCTTGGCATCGAAATGCCCCTTGAGATTCGACCGCTTGAAAGTGCTGTTGGTGTCATTGAACAAACAAGGGCTTTGTTGCCGCGTTGCGTTGGACGAAGAATAATTTGTCAGTCCATTTGGTGTTGAAGACACGACGTTCGAGGTCAGGGACTGGTAGCTGCGCGTTGCTTTTGTTCCTTAAGCATAGTAATTGAGGTTACTGTGCGGGAACTCAATAATATCGTCGGAACTCGCAATAAGGTGACAATTCAATTAGGCCGGATCCAACAATAAATAACTATGGGGGCGTTAGGCCAGACTGGAATACTAGCTAGGCTGTGTTCGGCCTAAAGACCGGAGTTTTCCTACCTCTGCCCTAACCCTTGAAGTACACAGGTGGACGCTGTACCTGCGTGTGATCACTTTCATTGCCTACTGCTTGAAGCCCTTTATTCACTGGCTGCATAAATATTGATGCTAGAGGCTTTTTTTGTTTTGAGTTCTACTGAAGTCTGATATTGATATTAAACTTGAAGAAGCAGGGTGCTCTCATAAAATGCGTTGAGTATTGTATAACTATCAAAAATGTATTACCCATGTAATAGGCAATGTTATGCACTGTATTTTATTATTTTGATTTTAAATTGATATGAAAAATGTTTAAAAAAAACTTGATATAAAATAAATTGATAAAAAAATATTTTTTTTGTAGTTTTATCCTTAAAAGCCACACAGCTCCTTATTCTTTGTTGTTTATGTTTGGAAAAACCAAACCTTTTGGCCAATTTTACATAAAACCAAACCTTTTGGCCAATTTTTGGAGCTTATACTCGTGGGAAGCTCTGAAGATCCCAAACAGGGGACATCGGGAGGTGCAAAGTGTGCAGCTGAATGAGGGTCCCAAAATAGTTCTGCACAGAAGCCCATTGTTACTGTTACATCCATCACTTATCACCTACCATCATTTTCTAACAAGATCTGTTAGAACTACTCAAGCACTCAATTTTTATACAGGGTTTGTGCTACTAGCATAATGCAAAGTATTTCAGTCTGATAATCACAGTAACCTATTCTGCTAGAGGTCATCCTAATGCTAATGACACTTATATACTAAAGGGCTCTGCCCCAAGAAAATCATGAATTCAGAGTTAAAGTGGTAATAAAGGCTTCTTCAATAAAATAAAAGGAAAAAAATATATATTTTTAGATATTTTTATTAATTAAGTTTACACCTTTTAGGCTGTGCTTATCATTGCCTCTTGCATTCAGTAGTTTCCTAAACTATTGGCTCTAGACTTTTGGGCACAATGTGTGAACCATGTGGCTGTCGTTTCCATCTGGAAAGTGAACATAGCATTGCCTTGGAAGGGTCCATGGAGCTCCATTGTACAATGGAGCTCCATGGACCCTTCCAAGGCACCATAGCCACCCTATATAAGTGAATATACTATAAATTATACTTTCTTCTTGTGAAAACAAATTGATTCATAGATGTATATATTTATATTTTTGTATCACTCAATACAAGGTAGAATCTGTACAGAAGTTTGCCTATGAACTTGTTGGATTTCTAAAAGGCACCCCATTAATGACAGCTAATGCTATACTATGGGGCGTCTCCTACCTGCCCTTCCCCTCTCCATAGAACAAGCAGAAATGTATTACAGAGTTTGTGCTTTTAAAAAAAGTAGCTGAAAATCCCTTCAGCAACAAAATCTGAACATTTGCATCGGGCTTAGAAAGTAGACATGGAGGGTTTCTTATAGTATGTCAATGTGCAAAATAGATTAGAAACAATATATAATAACCCCTTAAACTGCACAACAAATTCTGCACATTTGTAGGGTTTTCTGGATAGCATTACCAGTCCATTGATCAGTTTTGCTTTCTATTATACAGAATATTTGTCCAGGCGCCCCAAATTCATGCAAAATATTTGAGTCTGGGTTGGGCACTGATGGGTTTGATTAATCAAAAACTTCACTTGTATATTATTTTTACTACAATATGTAAAATATTAGGCATGCGCTGCTGTAATGTAGATGCAACTAGAAGTGGTTGCATTTTTGATTCCAATAGACATATTGGAATAAGGCACATAAGGCACAAGCATGTAATTTAACCACAAAACCAATATATCAGTTTGCCAGGACTTGGTTAATAAACTAAACAATCTAAACCTAAAACCTCAGTGTTATGTGAACACGCTTACAATAAAAGGTTTCTGTCTGTAGAGAACTGAGGGGAAGGACTGGCCTATCCCATACATATGCTGCCATTACCAACAAGTCATAAGTTTAATTTTCTGCAGCACTCTAAACTCATCCCCGCGCCATCTGTTCCTCCTTGTAATTACCAAGGCAAAAGACGCCACAACTCACTGGTGAATTGTAAAATGCAAGATATAAGATATCACATTGCATGTGTATAATCTCTTTTTAAATCTGCGGGCATCTGTTCCAGGAATCCCTGTATATTATATGCGCACAATCCTGAGCTGTCACAACAGTGTAGTATACTGTATCAACACAATGACAGGGATTTCATTAAGAAAGAAATTGTTATTCCAAATCAGTGTTTGCCATTTTCGGGGCAAAAAAAAAATCACAATTCAGAAATATGATTTGATTGCTTCCAGAGTGGTTATTTAAAGGGTAGTTCCATGGAAAAGTAATATTTGAGTTGTAGGGAGATTGGGGGAGTCATCGGCTGGTTTCATGGGATTGCGGTAGTGAATCCCTCTGGGTGTTCCCACTCTATCTGTTTTACTGTCTACAATATAAATTAAAGTGAAATGATGGGCAAACTCAAATAGGTTATATACAAAGGAGCTTGTCACTAGCATTTTTTTTCTCTATATAGCGGGATTTAGGCTTTATTGGTTGGTTAATAATGTAAATTCCATTCAAAACTACATGTTCATTGAAGATTACCCCATCACTACCCCAAACATGCAGCATTATCACCCTATTACAGAAAACGGAAAATCAACAGATTTATGGGCAAAAAATAAAGCAAATGTGTGTTACAGTTACAAACATTTCCAGAAAACGAAATCCACCCCATGGCCCCGGCCACAGCCCTGGTAACTCAAAAGCAGAAAACTCACCAACAAATTCAGGGAACACCTGAAGTCTGACAGTTGCTGCCTTGTCAGCTGCACCATCTCCCAAAAAGAACTTACCAAACAAATAAAACAACCTTGTAACCCCCATACCTTGTAATTCACAGGGTTCCGATATATTTAATGTGTGCACGGGCAGATGATGGGAGAGACTGTAGGAGGTCAGGCAAATGACAGGACAACTTTGTTTGACCTTACACTACTACTACTACTACCAAGAAACAGGATTTATATAGGTACATTAAATAGGGGTTGCAAACGACAGATACAGACAGTGACTCAGGAGGAGGAGAGGACCCTGCCCCAAAGAGCTTACAATCTAGGAGACTCCAAAGGTCAAAAGTCAGACTCAGATAAAAGTATAAAGTCATAGACTGTAGAGGATACACCTTCTTCAGTGAAGCTGGGTGATCCAGAAAACCTTGATGGATCTGGTCCAGGATTGGAAACATTTGCTAGCAAATAATGTTGAAGAAATCTATTCCAGGTTTGCTGGATGACCCAGATTTACAGACTGAAGGCTTGGCTTCCTTTCCAAGTTTTGTATAAAGTGAGTAAGATTAGGAAGACATGTTGGGTTTGTACTGTTATCAGGAGCTCAGTTAGAGTGATTTACCCTGATTGCCTGTACTGATGGTGCTTATAGTAGTACGGAAGTGAGGAAATGGGCTGCAATGGGAATAAAGGCCAAACAATTAAAAAATATTAGGTAAGTAGGAAGGGCAAGGTTAGAATCCCTATCTTCCCCTTTCATACCTATAAAATCTAATTTATTCTTATGTCTATGTTGCTGTTGGAGATTTCACTCACTATCTGCTTAAGCCTTTCCAACAGGACAGGAAGTGAGAAGAAGCCTCCAACGGAGTCCCAGATAGCATTAAAAACTTGGTGGGTTCAAAACCCTTCCCCTATTGTCCAGAAACAAGGAAAACATTTTTGGTTAGACGTAACTTTTATAAAGTGTGCACAATTGCAAATTTCCATTGAATTTCCTTTAAACATGACACCACCATAATCTACACACCACCAATGATAATAGAATGGACTACCAAATACACAGGCACATTACAGAAATTAATAAGAAAAAGTAAACTTGTTATAGATCTGTAATTATTATATATAGAATTTTTTGTTGGATAGTGAAGACTGCCGAGTTCAGGATTCAAATTCTACCATCCATTGTTTTTTAAATTCACAAAGCGTTAGAGCACACTTTGAAATATAGAAATTTAGCTTGCAGCAAAATATACATATAGAAAAAAAATTACCATATGAGAGATTTTCTGAAACACGTCCTTTATTCACCTGGAGCTATCCTGATTTCTGAGCACCGAGGCACCACATGTTGATGATGCCATTGGTGAAAGGATAGGCGGCATTCTTATGATTACAGCTGTCTCAGGTACTAAAAGTTTAAAGGATAATGGAATCTGTAAAATCTGGATGTTGAATTAAACATACGAAATAAATAGTGCATAGGTTTGTAAGATACTTGTTGCAGCAGAACTGTGAGTTGAGGACCAGCATCTTGTGACTTTTATGGTTGGGATGCATAGGGATCTGTGATGTGCGGGCTCATAGAGGGACATTTATCAAGCAGAATGGCAATGCTTCAAGATATAACACCAGGCTGCCATTTTTTGTAAATGCATCTTGTTGTGTGTGTGTTTGTAATCTTTTTATCTGGAATCTTGGGAAGCAAAACTAAGAACATTGTTGCAGACCTGTGCAGAATTTAACACTGAAGAAGAAACAGAAATACCTAACACAGATGCACACACAGACTTGGTTTTAGAAAAATGGATATCAGGGAAAATTGAACGTGGGGGGCTGAACCCCTATAATTCTGCCAGTAGACGCCCCGGAAGGTTGCCAAGTTTGCCCTTCTGTGCTCACACATTGGAAGTGGTCAGGGGAAGGTTTTTCTGACGCAGTGCCACTTTAGAGCAGCAGAGGGAGCAATTTATAAATGAAGCTATAGTGACTCACCTTGCTCCCATTTAGCCATTTATGCCTATGCAACAAAAACAATAAATGTCCACCATAGAATAATTACCAAGCGCTCAAGACACAACAAGACAATCATTTCTTAACGATTCATATACAGTATTTAGATTGCCAATGCAATTCACAAACAGCAGGGCATTTATCATATTTGTCACATGCATGGTAGTGCCAAACAAGAGCAGTAAAAGAGATTTACTGTAAATACATGTTAACAGGTATTTACCTGTTCATGGCAATGCATATTACATGCATTAGTAGCTGCAGTTATATTCATTGGGAATGGCGCCCCAATACATCTACGTTTCAGGGTAATACACGGCCATGCATTGTAACATGCTACAACAAAGACAGCCAGATTATTTTTACATTGTGGAGTGCTAAGCACTCAATACAAGTTAACAGGCCGCCAGCTGAAGGAACATTGCTACAGAATCACTGTAAAGTGCACCTACCTGCATTGCTGCTGCACATGGGATCTCCTTACAGATTCATTGCACAAAATCAGTATATAAATTGTTCAGGCAATCAAAATCCCTAAACTGCATAATATAGACAAATCTATAGACATAAATTCATGGAAATGAGAAAATCAAATGGGCCGAAAGCAACATGAATGCACACCTAATGGCACTTACCTCCTCACCGTCAGGGCAGATGTGTCGGATAGCCATAAAAAAACCATAAGTGTCCTTGCAGACAAGTTTATCCAATCCTCCATAAAGGTAGGTTTGCATGGAGGTAAGTTTCCAAAGAAGCAATTGATCATCCAATTTACATACTGGCAGACAGGTGATATAAACACAGGTAGGTTCCACAAAGGCTAAGTCCCTTCTCTTGACAGGTGAGGGTGACTGCAGGTATGTATAAGGTAAGTTAGCTTTCCTCTTCATCACACAGGTACGTGTCATAACAACAGGTAAGTGGGTTTTATGCCACAGACTGGAATCCTTTGTAGATAATACAAATGACAGGTACATTTGCTCCCAGATAGGTTTCAACCCAGGTAATAGCATTATCAAGTCACCTTTAATGTAAAGTTATTCAAATACTAGTAGGTGTCCTCACAGGTAGGTTTCACCACAGGTTAATACTCCTTTCTTGACAAGTAGATTTCCTCAGATAGGTAACAACACAAATGAGTGGCTGCTCAGGTGGGCTTAATCCCAAGCAGATATTAGTACAGGTAAGTTTGTTCACAGGTAGATATCCACACAGGTAGGTACACAAGGACATGCTGCCTTGCAGGTTTTTCCCCCACTCAGGTAGGTCTTTTTATTGCACGGTGTACCTTCCAGCCATGTTCAGGTATAAACTTGCCTCAGGATGGTAATACCTCAGTCACCCCTTCACACAGTAAACTGAATCATGACAGGTGTGAGCAGCCAGTGATTGTGCACAGGTGTGTTGGAGGAAATTACAGGACCAGCAAGGCCCAAACTTCCTCCAGCCCTACTTCATGTAAACAAACTGGTGGTGAGGCCTGGTGTCACCATAGCAACCTGTTAGATGCTGCCATTTCTTTTGCAAGGATTAAAAACCACTGGAAATAATTTGAATTTTTTCAATGAGAAACATTAATTATTTTACTTTGTTTACAAAGTATCAGTATCTCTGTTTTGTCCAAACAATATTAAAATGGTGTGGTTGAAATTGTTTATTGTGGATTAGAGCAGAAATTTATCCTCACCAGGAGCAGTGCAGGCCTTGTGTGTTCCTCACCCACAACCAGCTACATTATGCCTGGTTGTAAAGCTTCAAAAACTCCCTAAAGATGGTTTAAAAAGGGAGGAGGTTGCCAAAGGCAACAGCATTGCCCCCCCCCCCCCCCCATCTTATATAGTATTTTCATAAAGGAAAGTGTGTCTGCACTGCAAAGTGCAGCAAAAAAGAAATAAGCCATAGCAACTAAAGAAAATTATTTTTATTGTTTGACTACAGTGCCTTTTTATGCACTTGCTGCCCTGTTTGCACTATTACTAGGAAAAAATCCCAGCCTGATAATCTGTTTACTATTTATGGATTATTGAATGTTTGTCAAAAACTTCACTTTTCCATAAGGAGTCAGTTTACTAGCCCAGTCTTCTCTCTTTTTGTATGCCATAGCCCTCTCCTCTCCTGGAGTGTCTAACTATTGTCTGTGCTGGCCCAGCTTATCTACCCTTTCTATACCTTCTTACAAAACCCTTTATGTTTTTAGTAAATTAGATATTTAATTTACTTCATACATAGGGCTTTTCGTTATGGATTCTGACTGGGAATAGTCATTCTTTAAATCAAGAATGCAGGCAGGTGTGGCACACTTTTAAAGGGCATTTAACTTTGTACCTGGGACCTGTACTGGTGGCATTTCAAAAAATTTTCAATCACAGTTCTGTTTGATATTAAGTGCTGCATGCGGGTAAAACAATCAATATTCCGATTGATTTTCAAACAGGAAATTTTGATTGTTTGCTGGATCAAACATACATCCTTTACATCAAATAAAGTATGCCAAGCATTAGTCTGTTGGGGCTACTGACACCAAATTAAAGATGGTGGCACCCGGCAGCCATATTAGGGCTTTTAGTTGTCTACCTAAGGAATGTTTTTACAGGTAAGTGCACATAAAGCTACAATAAATTTTATAGGAAGATCTGATGGCTGATTATATTTTTAAATGAGAGAATTAAATGTTCCAAACCTATATGCAGGTCATGTTGCAACCTTTTAACATTTAAAAAACCATATCGACCTTCCAAGCTTGAAGCAGCTCATCTTCAGCCTTTAAAGAGCCCTTTGGCTCCATTGTGGGAGCCCTGCATATAGATCTTGATGACGGCGTTGCCAGTAGCTTTAAACAAGCTTTCCACAGGCTTCTACGGGCTTACAAGAAGCTTTGGCATAACTTGGAGCTTGCTCAAAAGCTTGTTAAAAGTGACATTCGGCTCCCTCCATTAAGACCTCGGTTTTGGAGACAAGAGCTGAAGTGAGCTTTATGGACTTCAGGAATGTTTGTTAAATGCTTTGTAAATGCCTGCTGAAGCTCAAACTCTTCAGAATAAGGGATACAAACTAAAACCGGCATGAGCTGAGCTTTCAACCTCTCCTTTTATCCTTGTGTTAGAAGCAGCTTTTAATTAGGTCCCCTTAGCTGCCGGGAATTTGTTTTATACCTCTGTTAAATTCTACGCGTTCTCATTATCTTCCGGGGATACATAGATTGGTTCAGCTGCTAATGAAAATCGTGCAGGCGGCCACTTTATTGTCCATCTATAAAAAAACAATTTGGACTTTCAAACATCATCCTGTCACTTATTTGTCAATTTATTCCTTCTGAACATCTGACGAACCGTGAAAATGGCACAGCGAGTTATCTTGCACAGATCCCTGGGAGCCCGCTCTGATGGGGATATCGAAAATAGGTCAAACACCGGTTTACAAGGACAATTCTGCCTTGCAACTTGAACAATATAGAAATCACTACTAGTAATGTTTCGAGGGCACGTATTATATAGGTCTCTGACTCTATTGCAGAAAGTTGCACAAATCCTAATTTAGATCAAGGACAAAATTTTCAGAAGGCCAAGAATAGCAGATGCCAGCTTTTGAATGCCAGTATCTTTTGCAGGAATTTTATAGATTAATTGAAATATATGCAAATGTGATTAGAAGGAAATTACCTCACCTGTTCTGGAGATCCTGTCCATTTAACATTCTTAACTGTACATACTCCATTTATTTCTTTACTGTTAGGCTGGATTAAGAAGAGCAATTTAATTGCAGTGTGGTTACCTCTTCATCCTATCCAGAACAATGGCTGGGGTGACAAGTGGATAGCAAGGTGCCAATGGCTCTGTTCTCACCACCGGTCTGAATTTACCTGACTTTCATGATGATTCTGCACTAGTGCTCACAACACAGTAAAAATTGCTGCGGATTTGTTAAACAATTTTGCCATAAGATTACATGTGGTATTTCTGTACTTTATGCATGTTATTTATTTCCCATGTGTAGACACCCAAACGCCTTGAGACTGCTGCTGGTTGCCACCATGTGATGTGATATGAGCAGCCCTAGTGCGCTAAGTGCTGACTGTAATATTCCTCTTTTCTAGTACATAATTGTTTATGAAAAAACTAAAAATTATTTTTGGGCTGCCAATGAACAAACAAATGAACAAAATCTGTACCTGTTTTTTTTTAAATGCAGTGCACCATTCAAAATCAATGGTACTGCAAGGCCCTGCACAGAATTGCCTTCTGCTATGGTAATATAAAACATGCAATTTATTGTACATCACTGCTATGTAACACTGGCTGTAACACTGGCCATAGGGTGCTTTCCGGTTTTCAATTTCTTCTAGAGCAGATAACTGAGATTCACTGACAAAAAGATCCTGTAACTGAGAGGAAAGGTAATGTTTGTGATACTACAGGTAAGAATCTATTTTCAAACCTATATATAAATATATATATATATATATATATATATATAAATATAAGCAAAAAAAGTTAGGATTTTTTTTTTCACAACTGTCTAGCAGAAAACTGCTCACATGAAACAGGAAATAGCATTTCCCCTAATGCCATATTTCCCCAGTACCCTCCCAGATCCTGCACCTTTCTATTGGCCCTACAGTTGATTAGCATTTTGTGTGTCCATTTGCAAAGTGCTGAAGTTAAGAGAGGGTGGGAGAGCTATTGGCATTCCTTGTAATCTCGGGTATTTGCACCTTAGGTCATCTTAACCATACAAAATAATTTATCAGTTATTGGTTTATAGGGCCATTTAAAAAGAGATTAGTATGTTTTGTGTGAATGCCTATTAACAGACATCCACTATACAGGTACACTCAGTATTGCCTAAAAACTTGAAATTAAATGATTCTATTTTTATTATGGATGTTCAATAACCCCCCAATAAACAAAACACCTAAACAATTTATTAATATGACCTGTCACAGCACAGTTTATTTTACAGAAAGAAAAATAGATTATCTTCTCTACACAAAATGCCAAGACATCAATTTAGTAAAATGCAATAAACCTGAAATCAAATATTAACGACTTTTCTCTTCTTAGATTTATTTAGCAGCACGATCACATTGCAAATAATGACTCATAAATGAAACTAGCGTCACAGTTCTGTGTCCAGGCCAATACATTGCAACTGGAAGATTCATCGTTAGTGACAAAGCTGGAAAAAATATATTCTGTCTAATGATTGAACTGTACTTTTCTTTTAGATGATGCCAAGTTACACAAAATGACGGCAATCCTTCAAATCAATTGGAACCTACCTAAAGGTCAAAGGATCTACTGAGAAGCAGAGGCTTCTGGGTAAATTTAGTTTTTCATGGCACTTTAGGGTGAATGTCTTTAAAGGCGTAGAGGAGCAATATGGTTTTTTGAATGTCTAAAATTGTGTACACCATAAAAATAGAAAAGCTTTCATTAAAAATGTCATTAGTATGTTGATGATGAGGAGTAAAAGGAGAAACAAGGAAAGGCAAAATCTAAGCATATTAACCTTCAACTTTAAATATTACTACCTGGTATTCATAAACCTCCTTCCAAATTCCAAAAATATATTTGATTTAGGAATCTAGATATGTTAAAATTATCTAAAACCAACATTTTCCTTCTGAGGCAAAAATAAACCAGTGTAAGATGTTTACCTTTTTTCCCCTGTGGGATATTGGCTCTTAATTTATTTTGATGAGCAGTGCCACCAGAACTAAAAACTTTCTTTTAATCATTTTTAGAAATAGATGGAAAATCTTTAATAGGGTCACATGTTCAGTGACAGCTTTTAAAGAGGGTATATTTCTCCTTTTGCAATTTTTCTCTTTGTTCCTGTTGATTCTGATAAACAGAAAGTTGATCCCGAAGAGGCACTGATGGCAGAAATTAACAAAAAAATGTAATGGGTTTTTAGATCTTCCCAGCTAAAAATTGTTTTAATAGCTCCTAACACTGCAAAGAGCAAAACTTAGTAGCTAAAAGCAGCCAGTCAGAAACTATTAAAATGTGGGCATAGAAGGATGGATTCTCATCCATTTCAGTTGTTCTCCATGCACTCCACGATTTACTAAATAAACCAGTGGGTGCTGTAGCTCAGCTTGTTTGGATTCCAGCTCATTATGTTTTTACTTACGGCTACCAAATATATATTTTGGAGTTGTCCAAAAGTTGTCTATTTCCAGCCCCGGGCTTATTTGGAATGGCAAGCTGAGACTCAGATTAGTTAAAGAGACAATTGAACTTTTTTGAAGCTATTTTACTTGTTTAAAGAGGAACTGTGCTTATAGGTGGGTGGTGAGCTTCTACCGTAAGGTGTGTATTATGGCACAGACTTACCTGTTTGTAGATACCCTGCAGCTATGACAAGTCCAGGGTCCTGTCAATGCCACATCACAGGAAGTAGACATGTTTGCTGTTGACTCCATGGTGGATGTCTAGGTCCATGGCAATCTTTTTTGTTCATTAGATAGACTCTGATTATTTAACTCCAGCACGTGCACTGGAGTTCCATTCTTATCAGCGTCTGGTTCTATATGTGGCAATGCAGAGCCAAGTTCTACACTACATTGCAGGGCTAAAACAAAAAAATAACAGGAGCCAGGGTTTTTTAAGGCAAATAAGACTTTGTCTGTCTATTTGGTCAATGAGCTCTTTGTCCTGGAATTTTTGTATTTTTACTTTAGGTCCTCTTTAATCATTGATAATGAAAACTTAATGCCAAGTCGTCCCATTGTAGGGTCACTTTATACATTAAAAACACTGAGGGAAAAAAGTTTGTATATTGAAAGTTGGAAACTCAACTGACTGTGAACAGTAAGGAGTAAAAAGGGGGAAATCTATCTATCTATCTATCTATCTATCTATCGATCTATCTATCTGTCTATTATATCTATCACATATCTCTAATATTCTGTTTATTGTTCATATTTTCTTGTAAAGTAGAATAAATCTTTAAATGGCCTTTATACAAACAAACACTTTGTCAGACATCCATGGACATTTAGAACGATCTAAAATAAAACCAGCCATATTCAGGACTAACCTGCGAACTTTTCTCTCCGGAAAGTAAATTGATAGTGACAGAGAATGGAATTGAACAGATTTCTTCTAAAGGACAGAGTGTTCTACTTTATTTATCACACCAAAGGGCACCGCTGATAAATTAAACGGCCTGTACAAGCCGAGTTTGTACAACACGGACTGGGAGGACAACTTTTACCTTTTACAAGTTTTAATCAGCTGCTTTAACTCGTTCAATATTGTATTAACGGAGAAGTTTAAGATAACGTACGCAGGAAAAATGAATTAAAACTTTAGGTTGAGGCACACAGTGAAAGTAAATTTAAAAAAAAGCACAAAGACAAAGTTACCAAAAGACATCTATAAAGTAGAAGTAAAGCTAAAAACAAAAAGTTCCATGTGTTGAAATGCAAGATGTTGGTAAAGCAACTCAAATCAAAAATCGGATTGGTGGCATTTCTTGTGAGAGATCCGATATATGAAATACTGGACAAAAATAGCATTAGACCGGTATAAAAAAAAAAAAAAAAGCTTATTTATTAAAAAAGGTTTATTACAAGTCAACACATTTCAGGGATTTAAGCAGACCCACTTCATCAGGGTTTCAAAGTAGCAGTGTATGTGTATAATCAGAGACTGAAGATAGATTTAGGAGCTATTGGGATTTCTCCTTTAGCTGCATAGGTAGCAATATTTTTCTGTCTGTCTATGACTCCATTGAGATGATTTTCACAACTTCTTGTTTCACTGATACCAGGACAAGAAATAGGTGCCATCAGGACAGGAAGAAACGGTCAACAATGAGAACGTTATCAGCTTCCTAATAAATCACTGCATTTCTAAAATTTTGTTTTTGTATTTGTCCCATTGGTAAGGTTACTTTTTCCCTACTGTTCAAAAAATTACAGTAATAAAAACAATAATGGGACGTTTAAACCTTTCCCCTTATGGTCAAGGGAATTTGGCTTTCAAAAGTTTGAATTAGATGGCCCTCTACTTGTAGCCATTGCATTGCCTCACTGTAAAAGATTTTGGGCAGTACAGGACCCCAAACCTCTGTTATGTGGGTGCTTCACCATTTAGTGGCCTGTAGTTCCTAAATCTTCAGTGCCTCCACCTATAAGGGAACTCCCTTTAAAGAATACCTTATTACCCAAAGATATATCAATTGGCGTCTCTTGCATCTATGAAAAATTTCTGGTCCAGACTTGAATGGAGTTTTGATTGCTTCACTTGAGTTTGGTAGGCAGCAAGTCAAAGGTGGAAAATAATACCCCAAAATTCACCTGGGGCTTCCATAGCTTTATGAGTAGTGGCAGCTGGGTGGGTGACAGCATCCATAAGCATCACACTCAAATTCTTCTGGTGGTAGCCCTGCAAAGTAGGGGGTGCTAACAGTGTTATAAATGGCACAGCAGAATGTAACTCTTTTCCAATTATGACTCTAGCACTTTGGCCTGCTTTAAAGAGAGAAGGGATGACCTACCAAGACCAGAATCCAGGCCGGGGACCTAAAACAAGGCACACTGCCTTTTCTGGGAAGCAGATTGTGATGTTTGGGATGATGTTTCCCCAGGGTGGGAAGGGCTAAAGGTTGCTCCTAAGGAACCCCTCTCCCTGGAGGGGAAGAACTGCAAAAAACACCAGCAAGTTTAAGCCCAAAGATAGCAAGCTGACTAAGGGTTGAACCGACGACAAAACAGACTGGCCTCTCCTTATTCACCCTTGCAAAGGATTCTGGAACCTCCCCAGTAAAGATTACCAAACATCCCCAGGTTCAGTCCTTTTGGCGACTTAGCTTTGAAATTCACTGATCACGTTTTAGTCCAACCCATTGAAGTCAAGCACTGTTTAGTTTAGCAGCTAGCCAAACTTTGGTTGTTAGTATATTTTGAGGATACAGAATATGCAGCATTTGTATTTGTTGGCTGTTGTCAGGAATCATTTGTCAGTAATTGCCCCTGACAACCTCCAAGAAATGGGAACACTGCCTGATGTGTGCCATAACAATGGCCACCAGCAATTCGATTCAGGGTTAACATTAGCTGGGAGCCAGTTGTTATTTTGCCTATTCCTTTGGAGTTAACCGGCTTGAATTTTCCACATATGTTCTCACAAATTGGAAGTGGTGGATGATCAAATCAAATGCCATGGGATCAAACTGGAGCCTTATCTCTACTCCTTGACTGGCAGGAGATATTTTACATATGACTTCTGGGTGCAAAACTCTGCAAGACAAAGCACAAATAGTAAAATATTATACCTGCATAGGAACACATTCCTAAAAAGAGCTTATGAAAAGGTTATTTATTATTTATACCTAGATACTCACATCAGACTTTTATTTTCCAGATAGCCAGGTATAAAAAAAAATACCGGTTACAGAGCATATTAGAAGTATTGGTAATCGTTGTTAGGCTGAATCTGCATTGGGCTGAATCATCATTTCTTTTCAAGAAAAGGGTCCCCCTTGGACTTGCTGCAAATGTGAATGATAACCTGAGAGCCCCAACTGCTAGAAACTGATTTTTAGAACCTGATAAAACATTGAAAAGTTTCTTATTTAAACAACAGCTTCAGGCAAAGCACAAAATTCTGTAAGAGTTCAGTTGAGCTTAAAAAAAGAGACCAAGTTCATAAAGTTTAACCTTAAACTATATCTAAAGCCAACATTTTTTTTTGAGTTTTGTATGGCGTATAGAACGTTTAAAACCCCAGAGGGTGAATCTTCACTCCAGTCTTTGGTTACACAACAGCCAGTGCAAATTTATGCTTTGGTGCCCCCTTGCCCATGTCCCAACCACCCTACTGCATACTCAGTAAAGAATACATTAAAATGTTTTTACCTAGTATTACGTTTTATACCTAGTATTATAAACTGAGAGTCCTGTATATAAGGCAATTTTTGCCTTTGGATGGGTTGACCGACCAATAGGTAGCATTTTCTTCAGTTTTTTTTTTTTTACTAATATTAAAACTGAAATCTACACCACTGTGCAGCTCATCCCATTACCTGTCCACGCCCTCCAACCTCTTCCTGCAGATTTACATCATTAATCACTAACCACTATCTGTCCCACCTCTCTCGAGTGACACTCAAAGTGTGCAAATAACATTTTGGATCAGGCAGGGCAACATTGCTGAAAGGTTAATAATCATTCTTACCTGTCTGATAGTTGGTTCCCAGGATACTCAGCAATCCTGGCTTCCTCTGCGCTTTCCAGGACTGAGTGAACTCTTGCCCGCTTGTGCAGGAGTAACGTAATTCCAAGCCAGCCAATCAAGATGGCCAAACATCTCATCTAGGAAGAGAAGAGGAGGAAGATGGTGGCGCCCTGTGACCGAACAGGGACAGGTAAGTATAGCAGGGTTTAGTTAGCTTTAAAATTCGATTTCCCCTCTTTGTCAAAGGAATTCGCCTCACTTCCTGTTGTGTCCTTAAAACCTTTAAATGCAGTGACTCTGAAACACCTGACACTTTTCTAAATGTGTTTGTGAAGCACATTTTGTGCAACCCTGAAATGATTGCATTCTTTATTTACTCATGAATCAAAAAGGAGTGGACGTCTAAGCACTGGAAGTTTACCTTGATATATATATATATATATATATATATATATATATATATATATATATATACACATATATATATCATGTATGCTTACTATACATATCAAGGTACTTCCAGTACTAGGACTCGTTAAATATTTCGTATTAACCTAGTTATTACATTGAACACCATATTTACTTCTAAAGAAGCCTATTAAAGTGAAACGCGTCAGGAGATTTTGTAATCGACTGTGATCATGTACTCACATAATGGAACTTACTTTTGTAATCCAATATTGGTCAGACTGTTACTTTACTTGCTAACATTTCTCTATAGAAATATTTGTATAGTGCCTGTAATCAGACCAAAAAAGTTTGTCTTATGGGTAATCTTTGTGAACACATTAACAATAATGTATGTACTCATTCACTTGGATGACTTGAGGTTGTGAAATATACTTACCTGTTTGGTACAAAGCCCTCTTTATGTATTTTCTTTGAATATGGTTTATTGCAGGCATCTGTAAATGTATCAAAGTGGAATTGTTTTTCTCAATTTATTTATAATCTACAAAACCGGTCGTGTAGCTTTGGTGTCATTTTTCCCCGCCTTAGATAGTTACGTGATATGACCCCACAATGTCACCGTACAGACCCGTGGATACGGTTTTCCATATTCCTTAGCAGCACACCGATTTCATTCTCAGGTTCCTACCTTTCCGCTTCAATAATTGCAGGTTTGCAAAGCTTATTTTTCTGCTTCTATTCGTCTCAGATGTCACCTGCTAATTCAAAGTGACTGTTTCTTAAATGATTGCTTAGCTAGAAATAAAATGTTTAGTTCCAGGCTGTTCATCAGAATAATACATTAATTATTAACTATTTCTCAACGAGCGATGATAATAGCTGCATCGCAGTCACTTCGCAGTGGGAGGAGGGGGGAGGTTTCTATTGTGTGAGCCGCAGGTGGGTTTCCAGTCGATAGAGATGAAAAAAAGTGCTTCTATTCTGAAAATAATGAGGATATTTTAGGAATGCTTTTAAATTAATTGAATTAATTTGGCCAGTAAGAAAAAAGCAGAAGGGGAACGTTTCTGCTGAATTAGGGAAATTATTTTTACTTGATGAAAACACACAGTTCAGCAATAAACACTTAAACACTAAAAAGAACTCGTGAGGATGAAAAATATGGAATATGATATGGCTGATGTCTTTTTAAAGGTGCAGCAATATACATAGCTGATATTCTTATCTTTCCTTTATCACCTGGGAAAACTGATGCAAGATGAGAGTTTAAATTTTAAACTTTTACTGGATGCATACTTGATTTGGTTGTCCCACTGCACAGATGAGCAAAGATTGATAGCACCATTCTGGATACTTGGCCTTTAACCCAACAGGTCATTGATGCCTAAATACCCAAATTTATTATTTAGTATGCTTTGGTTAAATTGGCAATTACTGTATTATATATGTGGATTTGTGAATATGTTTTAAAGGTTTTTAATTGGCTATTAGGCAAACCCCCAGCTATGTAGTTATAAAGCCCAACTAAACCCTCACTACTTACCCACCATTCCATGAAATATTTGTTTCATTGATCAAACATGCTTGCACACTGCATTTTTATTTTGTGCATTCAACTGGTGGGAGGGTCAATCAGATGTGACCTTGTTACACCCAAAGTAGGAAGAACAATAGATGCCAGACTACATTTCCCAACATGCTTGTATTATAGCTGAAACCATGAGGAAGCAAAACATGTAGTCACAGGAAGCAAGTTGCGGGCAATTATAGGACTTCAATCTGTTAACACGTAACTAAAAAAAAAGTCTGCAGAGGCAACTCTTATAATTCTGTCCTCACAGGGTCCATAGCACCATTGCTGGCCCTCTAAAAATACTAGTTGCTTAAATATCTTCAGGTAGAAGAAAAAAGTCCAGTTACCCATCAGATCCCTGTTACCTGTCCTGTAGACACATCAAGAAGTATGAGAAAGTCTCTCCCAAGTAAGGAATATCCCCCTTTCTCCAAAGTATAGGATTTTCCCTCACTTTCAAGTCTTGAAGTCGATGGTCACCAAGTCATAAAATGAATCTCCTTTAGGGCCTGAGCAACCTACATCATTGCAGGATTTACATGACCTTACAAGTGTAAAGAAATGCAAAAATTGCTTGAAACAATTCAAATGCAGACCTAAAAGAGGTCAAATGCAGGCCAGAACAAGAATTAACGCCAGGACAGAATCAGTTCAACTGCAGGTCAAATGCACTTCTCAATGGTCCAAGAAATGTATGAAACTGAGGGCATGGACTCCAGCCCAAACCCTGTCAAACTAGGCTGGGGACATAGAGGTACCCCTCACCCTTATATTCAAAATTAAACTGGTTTTAAGCATGTCTGAAATTATATCTTGGGCATTAAACTGAGCTGAATGTGATCGGCTATTTCTCCCTTTTAACATTTTCTCTAGTTTTTTGTGAAACTAAATATAATATAATATATAACCTGGGCTGCCATTGTAAATGCTAGAAAGGAGCATTGTGCAACATGAGATTTATGAGAAATGGAAGCCACTGATCAATAGTGTAACCATTTTGTTCCTTTCACCCATCTTGGTCTACTTCCCCATAGTCCTATACAAATCCCAGTATTAAAAAATTAACAAAAACCAAGCAGTGCCTTGCCATAGAAAGACCTAGTGACAAGTAAAGTATGTTGAGAAATGTTATAACTCGAATGAAACTGATTGATGAAGAAAGAAACCTCAAAATGTGACAGGCCCTCTTTAAAGTCAAGAAAGACACATTGAAGAAATGTGACTGCCGTCAGCTGTAAGTTTTTGTGGCATACAATCCTTTTTTTACTTTTTGAAGTTTCCTTTTACAGTTCAATGTCATTTTTAGAATATATAAAAAAAGTTGTTTTATAAAAAAAGGCCTCTCCAGGCAGGTAGGCAGCATGCGGACAAGCGTTTCCGAGACTTCCACCATTTGTTACAGTCTTGAAGTCAAAACATTATTGACAGCTTAGTGCCGAGAAAAATCGCAAAACCTCTTACAAGTGTCAGAATAGTAAACGTCTCATAATTTCCATTTCTCGCCTGCCACACTATAATTTAAACTTCAGATTTTGAGACATAAAAGCGGCGTATAAAACGGGATATATATTTTTAAACACTGACATTTTCTGACATCCTACCACGCTAATTGAAGTCTTGTGGAGCACTGCTTGTAGAACCAGCAACAATCCATTTTAATTAAATATAACCTTTTAGAATCAAGATGGGGCTCTATCGGTGCGAAACAATACGTTGCTATGGAAAGAGCCAACACTTTCCCAGGACACAGATGGAGAAAAGGAAATTTTACTTTGACCTTTAAGCGCACTTTGAGTGGAATATGTAAAATGTTTAAACTTTTTGTTTGTTTTGTTTTCTAATTAGGTGTTATGTGAATAATGTTGTTTAGTAGACAGAAAGATGACAAGGAAAGGGCTGATGAGGTTTCTGTCCTTCACGAAAAAGGTTTAAAATGAAAGGGTGGGAAGGCCAAATAAGTGTAATTAAAATTCCATATAGGCTTCAACACATTGATTTGAAAGTGATTTTTCATTTTAAATCTGCAGTTTTTTTAGCTGACCTATCACCAAAATTTTTACTTTATATAAAAATGTAGCGCTGGGACTTACAGCCATAGGAATGTTCTTCCACTTTGGAACCCAGCAATCATGAAAGATTGATTTTCAACTGTCAACCCACTACAATTTTTTGGCAGCACCCATGAATTCCTTAGCGATTAATCCCACCTTGTTAAGATTGAGAAAGTCCTGGAGATACAAGAGTATTTTATCTATATTTTCGATTTGTTTGAGTGGTCAGAAATAAAAGTGTTTTCAGCTCCTGTCCTCTTAAAAAAGCAGTGTTGTTAACTGCAAAATGCGTCGAGTGGGAGCAAGATTGTTGGAGTAAAGAAGAAATTAGAAATTCTCCCCTTTATGGGAATAAAATAAATGTGTTACTATTGCTACACTTACTTATTGAAACTCAAATTGCTTTTGTACATGTTGTTTTAACTTTATTAAAATCGAAATTGTACCTTTTAAATACGTCCCAGTAAAATCCTTTCTCTCAAATAGTTTTTGACTTACTTGTGTGTTTTTGTGTTGCATTTGAAATGAGATGTCCAACAAGCTCATATAGATGATATTTGATGATCAGGTTCCACAAATGTTTGTTTATGATAGATAAATGAATAGTTTGTTCCTGCACCATGTATTAAGTCAGAGTCATAAGTCAGAGAAAATAAAAAACCTCAGGAGACTTTAAAGGAAAAGCATTAATTTATGCATAAACATATGTTTCCTTTTCAATATTTACCACTTGTATTTTTTATTTACCATTCCAGTAACTGTTGGTTTGATTGTGACAGCGCACATCTTTGTATCGCCAGGTAGTCGGTTGCAGCTTAATACAAAATCTCCACACAAGGAAGCGCATTAGTTTGCATTTAAAAAGAACGGTGTGTGACCTATACAAGGGAACATTCTCTCCTTCAGAATCAATTTGTATTCCCACCGGGGGCGGCCTATACAAATCATGTACTCACGCATTAAAAAGTCACCCCCTGCAGTGCACAGACTTTCATTTACCTCCAGAAAAAAAATCAGCAATATTGGAGCAGTGAGAGTCAGGTACCACCTTCCTACAGACAGAAATCAGCCATTTGTCAAGGTATATACAATTTATTGTTATTGTATTTATGTCTGTTTATTTCTTTTGATTCATCAATCGTCAACTAACACATAATGTGCACCTGTGCAAAAGAACTGTAAATTCTGCAGAAGAAAAAACACTTTACAGTTACTTTACCTTTGAAATGAGTTCTGCTCATTTTGTCATGCTGATGATAAATTGGTGATTTACTTACTGAGTCTTTGCTCCTCTCCTATGTTATGGGTGGTTACTTGTCATTCTTCACCATGTTGAATAATACAATGGTCAGGCAGCAGCTTTGTAGGAGAGGAGGAACCCTGTGGAGAGAGGAATAAAGTAAGTATATTACTTTATTCATTACAGGCAAAGCAAGCGATAAACACTTGCCGTGTGGAGGGTAAAGGTTTGTTTTTTCTGGAGCTCATTTTAAAAAAGCAGCCATGAATTACCTCTCTAGATACATGCACTGTAAAGTAATTTATTTTGATATATTAAAACAAAAACTCTAGGGTCTGGTTTTATTTTTTTAGAATTCTCACAGCTTACCTGCACCTTACCTGTTGGGTGTTTAAAAGGCTGGTAGACTGCCAAAATTCTGTTGCCTGTGAAAAAGGGAGAATTTCAATAGTTTGGTTTTAAAATTAGAACATGACTTGTTTCACAGTGCATGCAGCTACAAAGGTTGGTAAGGGCTTTTTTAAGTTGTTTTACTGCTTATAAACCGTATACAACTACTTTTAGGGTCTATATTCCAGTGCACTTGAAGAATGTTAAAGCGGCATCCCAGTCAGTATTATAGTATGTTAGTTATTAAGTATGTTAAGTTGTTAAGTATGTTAGCGTGCCTCTCATGTCTTGGCAGTTTGATGCAGCCAGCTAGGAGTGGCTGAACTAGATATCTATCTATCTATCTATCTATCTATCTATCTATCTATCTATCTATCTATCTAGGCTATAGAAAACCAACATGCTATTGTAGCCAGAAAAAAATGCAGTCATATGTTTTTAGATAAAATACCCAGAACTGGGTACCTATTTAATACACAATTGTGCTGAGTTCTTTTGGTACTTATTCCCATTACATAGCTTTGAATATGGTTACAGTCATATCAAAAGAACCTAGATGTTAGGAGTTGTGTTGGTGTTCGAATTCAGGTTGTCTTTATATTCGACCCGAATATGGCTGTTCGAACTCAGATAGACCTGACCCGAAAGAAAACGAGATTTCACAGCAAAAATTTGGATAAAAAAAATGTGTTAAAAAAATTAATGTTAATTAATTAACTTATTGAGTGTTTGTATTTATTTAACTATTTTTTTTTTACAGGTTATCCTATAATGACATGATATCTATTACTCTGTAACACACTTTCCAGCAGAGTAATATTATGAAACATTTGTTACATTTTTCTTTTATCCACTGCGAGAAAAATGTAACAAATGTATCATATTACTAGAGTTTATCTGCAGGTTAGTTCCCACGGTCACATGATTGTGGGAACTTTGCGGTCTGCTGTGACTGCATTTGATTCCCGGAGCACTACAAGTTAATTAACCTGTAGTGCCCCGGGGATTGCACACTGAGCTAATCAATGATTGCAGCCAAGGTTGCAATCATTAAGAAGAGTGTGCGATCCCCGAGGCACTACAGGTTAATAAACCTGTAGTGGCCCGGGGATCGTAGTGGAACTGCAGAGTTCATCATGTGAAATGTCAAGTGCACTTCAGTCATGTGACCGTGGGAACTTTGCGGTCACAGCTGTGACTGCAGGCAATCTCCGGGCACTAGAGGTTGAATGGCGAGTTTCCCCATTCATCACATCTAGTGCCCTGTGTTCTTGAATAGAGAAAATCTATTCAAGAACACATACAATTAGTAAAAGGCTGCAAGAGCAATCTGATTGCTTTTGCAGCCCTTAATAGTCCCTAAAAATAACCCGAATTCTCCCACCATTGACTTCAATGGTGTCTGAATTTGGTATTCGATCACCCGAACAATATCTCACTATTTAATCGAACAGCTGTCAAAACGAATAGTGAGATATTCGACCAACACTAGTTAGGAGGTGCTTATCTGGCCAGTGATCCCGGCTAGGCACCCATTGCAGTATCGAACACAGTTTATGCTATCCAATGGTAGGACTTAAAATAACCAGGAGAACAAAGAAATAACAGCAGCCATGGCTTCACTTTAGCTGTGAGAAGGCAAAAGGAGGCCTATTGGTAAACTACAGTGCTTTATGCACGCTCAATTACAGCCCTTTTCAACCTGTTTGCAGCATGGTTTCTACAGGCCACATGTTGCTTCTGGCTGTGCAATTGCATTTCCTTCTCTGGAACAAGAACAGCACTGCCACTGCAAATGCTGGGGCTACCCATGCAAACATTAACTTGCAATGCAGTTTGCTTCTTCTGGGCACATAGTAGCAGTTTGCTATGCACCCTGGAATGACAAACCACAAGTCTGAAAGAGACTGGTGAGCTTGTAGATAGGGTTAGTTAAACATAGGTAATAGATGCAAAGGAAGGTCATTTTGGAAACAAGGCAAAGCAGGTTCATACAGGAAGACAGGTTAATAAAGTGTACAGAGGCCAGGAATGGAATACACCAGGTACAGGTAATAAAAAATTAGGTTGGATACAGATTCAGTCTACATTGAGGCTGAACTAAACTTTCAACCAAGCAGCCATCATCTGATGCTGAACAATCACATCCGCTGGCTGGAGCACATCCACTGGTGAACACTAATATTACACCAAGGACCACCAACATAGCTGTTTGCAATACATTCAGAGATACATTTTTTCCCATTTACAATATATAAAATTTGCAGTTATTAGATACAGTTCTAGGTTTATCATCATGCAGAATTATCTTTCAATCAGATACAGCCAGTGGGCTCTAAATGCTGGTGGGACAGTTCTATTCTTAAAGCTTAGCTGAATCCCAAGTTAAGCAAGGCTAGTCCTAATAGCAATCAGGTTTATATATAAATATAGTATTTCAAAGGAAATGAGTAAACAGAATATTTGTTAAAATGGGCCAGATGTGCTTTGATACTTCATTTCCTGCTACCTCTAAATTCAGAGGGATAACATGTGACACCCAAAGTAAGAAGACCTATAGATGCCAGGCTACACTTATTAGCATCTCTTGATTACAATTAAAATTTGTCCCTTATGAAGAGAATGGATGAAAGGTAAATGGTAAGAAATTCAAATGAAATTCAAATTCTATTAAAAGGAAACTAAAGGACCAGAAAGATCTTTTAGCTGTACAACTACTGCCAAGCACAGCTACACAATGGGGTTTTGAAAAGTTCAGTAACACCTATAATTTATACCAATCAATGTGATTGCTTTGATAATTTCCTTTGTTCAATTTTGACTTTAGCTGGGCTTTAATTTTTCAGAACAAATAAACTGATGAGCAATTTCCCCCAGCACAACCTACCAATTTACTCGCATTTTGAGAAATTACTACATCCTGGGAAAAAAGGCGAATTTCTATTGTTTCCAGAATGCAAGTGGGTACAAATCCGAAATACGTTAAAAAGCCTATAATAATAATAGGGTGGACAAAATAATGGAATTATCCCTGCAATAATTTAAAATGTAATGATCTATCATGAAGGTGATCAGCCCTTGGAAGCTCCAAAGACTCTTGCAAATGTAATGGACAACAAGACGATTGTGGATGACTAGACTCATTGGATGTGGTTTTTTGGCACCACAGGACACAGTACAAGATGTAGAGGTTAAAGAAAGAACTACTAATTACAGTGGAGTACCCAGGGGATGAATTTACTCTCTGAAAAGATTTTAGGGGACAATTTCCTCTTTCTTCCTCTTTTGTTCGCTGACAAGGGCAGCAAAAGAACACACTGTCTGCCTCCTTATTTAGGCTGCATACACACGTGCAATTCTTGTCGTTGGAAAGGATCTTTCACGATGCTTTCCAACGATAAGAACCGCACGATGCATGAACGAGTGCTGTACATACAGCACCGTTCCGCTCTATGGAGAGGGGAGGGGGAGAGTGACGGAGCGGCACCCTGCTGCGCGCTCTCCCCCTTCCCTTGCATTAGGATCGCTCGTCATTCATTGTTCGTCAGGGCCAGGGCGGATCCACAGATGATGAACAACGCGGGCTGTACACACGCCAGATTCTCGCCCGATATCCGGCCGAAGCTGATTATCGGGCGAGAAAAATTTGACGTGTGTACGTAGCTTTAGAGTGCAGCAAAGTGGGAAGTTTGAGGGCACATTCAAGGGTATTTGGAAGCATTTGGCTCAATTTTACTTGGGGAAGGTATCAAAGAGCCTAGGTTAGGCAGAAAGTAGTTCTGCTGTAGATTTGCAGCACTTTTTTAAAATGTGGGCCCAGAGTTCCTTTCAAGCAATGCGGGGGCCAGACACTCCGTTCCTCTACCAGGCCAAAAATTGAGGATGGCTAGGAAACACCTGGCTAATGATAAAAGGGAGGGTATAATTGAGACCGATGGTGTTGGAGCCTGAGGCCAGGTGGCTCCGGAGGAAAGGTTGGGTGTAGCTTTTATGTGGGGAGAGCCAAAAAGGCCTCCAAAATATTTAGCACAGGTGGACCAATAGCTCAGAAGGAGTGTGTCCGAGAGAGCCAGGAAGCTATACTTTATTTTGTGAGGATACTGGTCCCATCCATGGATGTTATTTTCTGTTTATGTGTTTGGAGCAGGGGTGAACATAGGGAGGTGCAAAGTGTTCTGCTGCATGAGAGTCTGGTCAGTTCAACAGGGAAGCCCCCAAGTTAGTTCTGCACAGGGACCAATGTTGGTTACATACACCACTGGGTTGGAATGAATATCTCTACTCAAGGAGAGCATTTAATGCTAATCCCTCACAACATTTATATATGATATTTTCACCTTCATTTATTTAAGGACCCAACTGAAGGACCTACGTGGAGTTTTTATACATGACTACATTACTGATTATTTCTACTTAAAAAATATATATAGCTTTAGTTTAATTTTTTTTTTACTTTTTGTTTCTGTTATTTTGTCGACTGCATATGTTTAGGAGATCCTCTACTGATGTTAAAAACAAAGCCAAGGTTTTCATTTTAAGTAACCCAAGGTTTAATTGAAGGTCATCACAGACTCTCTGAACTAAGTTCACTCCAAATAGTCTCACCCTCAAGGGAACAACACTCGATTTGACCAGTCAATGTGAAAAAATCCTTTAATCCCCATCTAGTATCTCCCTGTGGATTCATACCTGCGTTTAATGAAGAACTTGAAGAGCGCTCTAGACTGAAGAATTGAAATCTCTCGCTTTTTTTTTTTCATTTTATTTTCTTTATTAAAAAGTTTCCAAACTCCTTTCCAAGTGCGGATTGCTGATCCTCATCGAGCCAACTTTTCTCGGCCTTGTTGTTCAAGAACGCATTTAATTTGAACGCAGAGCAAAGCAGTAAAAAGCTCCCGTTTTTCAGTTCATAAAACTCTCTGCCTTTCGCCATAAATCATACTTTGTCCTTGCCGTTTGCCTGAAAGGCTTCGGCATTTGGCTCCTATTGTATATTAGGTATACAATTCACAAAATAGATATTGACAAAAGGCCTGATCCTTGGCGCAATCTCCTTGGAAGGCGTATATGGGGCACGAGATTTATGTGGCTCTAACAGAAACAAATAGCGGTTTGATATTAATTGAACAGACTGAGAGAATACAACAAGACCTGTTTCAAATCACAGTGACATTTATAGAGTAAGTCGTGACACAATTCTCACGGGGCGCCGAGCTGAGGTGACTCGCAAAATAGTGGTTGCTTTATGGAAAATTTACTGAGGCGAAGAAGCCATTTAAATGGTGAAGAAACAAATTTTCTTAGGTGTTCCATTGTGTTTTAGTTGTATAAATACTAAGCAATAGCTCTAGGAGAAGAAAATCTATGACCTGAAACTGCTTTCCAGGAAAAAAAAATGCAAAAGTCAATCAATTTGCTTCATCTGAAGACACTGCAGCAAAATGCAGCAAATTCAGAGAACCCCTGAGGGTCTGTAGCCTCCTGGAATATGACTTGATGTCAAGCCTTCCTCTCCTGAAGTATTTAAAGTTGATGTAGCATCTAATATATTCTTAATGGTAAATACATGCGTGCTTAGGAAAGGTTGAGTGCAATATTTTTAGGTATTCCTTACCTTTCATAGAGATCACATTAGTTCTTCTGACAAAGGGTCCAATTAATGAAAGTTCTCCAAGGCTGGAGAGGATACACTTTCATCAGTGAAGCTGGGTGATCCAGCAAACCTGGAATGGATTTCCTCAAAGTCAGTTACTACTTGCTGGGAAATGTTTTGAATTCTGTATCAGATCCATCCCAGGATTGCTGGATCACCCAGCTTCACTGATGAAAGTGTATCCTCTCCAGCCTTGGAGAGCTTTAATGAATCAGGCCCAATGCCTTTATCTGTTTTTTCCAGAAGGACAAGGCCACTTTTTTCAGCCATCATCTATGGTAACCTTCTACTTTCTTAGACAGAGTTACCAGCTCTGACATAACATAATCATACAAAGTCAATTAACCTAACTGCAAGTTTTTGGGATGTGGGAGGAAACTGGAGTAGCTAGAGGACACACGGAGAACATACAAACTCTTTGCAGATAATGTACTGGCCGAGATTCGAACCGGTGTCCTAGATCTGTAAAGGGTGCTAGTAGCCACCTCAATTATTGTAATACATAGCTAAAAAATGTTTAGCACCACAAACCCTATTTAAAATGATTTACACTAACTAATGTCAAATAGTGTTGTTACTGCATACACATGGATAAAAAAGAGACCTTTAAAAAAGACGATTGCATTTGCAAACCTTTAAAACTGCAGAGAACTCGTACAATCTGTACACAGTGCCCACGTTCCCTTGTGCTAGGCACAGAATTTGTTTTTGTTTTTTAAGATACCAGCTTGGAGTCTGATACTAAATATAAAATGTTGGGGAGTATTTTGAGAGAGGAATTCAGATTTTTTTTTTTCTTAAATAAAAAAAAAATACATATTCAGTTGCATAAAATTCCTTTAACAGATCATTTATTCAGGAGAAATAGGGCAAAGTAAATCCCCCTTTGTGCTGTTCCTGCATCCGAATTGTAACTTTCTCTGCCAAATATACATTTATTTAATACTCGAGAGGATGGAGGAACAAGGTAAACCTTTAAAAAGGACAAAGAACTACTAGCTGTCTGCAAAGGCAAGACTTTGATAAAGACAGAGATACAAATTAGTGTGTGT
>NC_092866.1:61863341-61892342 GCF_032062135.1 Pyxicephalus adspersus | reverse complement strand
TTCAACTAGAAATAGGATATGGATCTGTAATTTTGCCTTGTCACACAGCAAGGTGAAATTAGGAAAAAAAAGCGGCAAGTATTTAAAACCTGTCCACATTATTTAAATGATTCTGGAACTTTCTGCGTATTTAAATCCACCCAAATGTACTGCAAGAAGTCTTCAAAAAGCAAATACCTACTCCCTGGTTGCATCAACTTATAGGTTACTCTCCAAATTCACATATTACCTCTTCATTATTATGCAGTTCTGTTTACTATTCAATTCATCCCCAAACAGATCAAGAGGGTTTAAAATTGGCCTTATCTAAAAAGAAGTTCTCCTATGCTATATGAACCATTTAGAAATGTTAATTGCATCCAAACCATATTCTTGAATTCCTCCTGAAAAATAACAGCATAAGTCCTTGCGTGCCTTGATCCTGCTGGCTGAGTATCTGCAGAATGAGATCAAGTCACTGCTGCCTGTTAGTGTCATCAGAATTGGGATGAGATTTGGTAAGTTCACAATTGTGCAGCCTATTGTTCTCCCTGCTGGAGAGAAAGCTCTAACTGAGGACCTGCAGTGCAAAGATCTTCCTGCTTCTGCTTCATTCATTCGGCTTGAGAGGATACACTTTCATTAGTGAAGCTGGGTAATCCAGCAAACCTGGAATGGATCTACAGGCAATAATTTTTCAATATGGAAATTGTATTGGCTATTTATTTGCTGCCTACCTATTTTTAAGGTAGTTTTGACTTAGCCAGAAAATGTTTTGGGAGGTTACCTTACTGAAGGATGAACCCATGATCCTCCTCCATATCTGTAAACTGGTGTCACAAACAGAGCAACCATTCTGTTGCCTACATGACGACCCTAAAACCCTATTTAATACACAGGAAGAGCAAGTAAAGAAAATTTTCACAAACAAACTACTTTTGGCTTTGGATACGCTTTATTGGTAAAAAGAGAATTTATTATCTGACATCAGCGTAGATTACTTCCACATTTGCAATTCGGATCTTGTTCCTAAAGATTAATTTAACGATGGCACTTTCACCTCGCACACATTTTTTTCTGATTTTGCCATAAGCGTTAAGTATATTTGCTTTGTCTTGTTTTCAGAATTGATCTTACAATTCATTATCTTTATGGGGAAAGATAAATTGAGGTCGTATTAATGTACTTTGGAAGGGGCAGCTTTCAGTTTCACTTCATTATCTTGCAGGGCATGAATTGCATGCAGCTACACTACAGTGTTTCTCTACCGGGTTTCTTTGAAACCTAAGGGGTTCTCCACAGATCACATCATTCTTTGAGCTGCGACAGATTGATCTCTTGCCTAATGATGCCTGTAAATTGATAGCTTTTGAAAAGCTTACAGAAATGAAGAACAACCTATAATTTAGTGTACAACCTTTGCTCGTGGTCATTAGAGTCACCAAAGCCAATAATTTGATAAAACGGATAATGCAGCCACCATTTATAAAAGGAAGGGCTCACAGCAGCTATATTGCCAATGGGTATTAGAGCTGTCAAAGAGAACTGACAACTTTCTTTGTAGAAAGATATATATTTTTTTATTTTTGGCATTGGTTCTTAGCCCCCACAGCTAAGTCTTTCCATACCTTTGTTTGACAACACCTGGCTTATTGGCCATACAATTGGCCAGTATTAAATAACAACAGTTTTAGTGGGATTTGGTGCAAGGTTCAATTTTCTTGAGGAAAATTCACAAAATTGTTTGCAAACCAACCCCAGGCAGATTCACTTATCTCTCCTGACTACCAGTTTAAGGGGCATGGGCTTCTTGAATGACCACCAAAGGACACTTTACCACTGACCATCAATATAAGGTGGTTGCCTCTACCTCTACCAGTGTAAGGGGATTACAATATTTATTGTATTCACAACAACACAAGTTTGCATTCATTGAATTGGTAAAAGTCTGAGTTTTCTTGCCAGCTCCACCAATTTCCAGAGCCAATATGAAATCAACTGGTAGTAGCATAGAAGGAACACAGACTTATCTACTGCACTCTGTTTCTTCTTTGCTACCCATGTAGGGGTGGGATACATCATTAGTCATAAATATTATGGGGTCATCTACACTGATCACCAATATGAGGAGGCCTTCTACCCTGATTTCCAGGGCAAAAGAGGGTCTTCTCCCACTAACTATCAATGTGGAGACTTCCTTACTGACTACCAATGTAAGGGGGGTCTCCTGTAATGACCACCAATGCAAGGAGAGCTTTCTTCAATGACTACTAATGCAACCGAAGCCTTCTTTACTATCCACCATTGTAAGGGAGTCCTTCTCCAGTCATGCACCAATATAGGGGGCCTTATATACTGACCCCCAGTGTAAAGGGTTTTTTTTCCTATTAACCACCACTTACCTGGATGAAAAATCCACAGAGACTGTGCAATAGCCTATCTGTTTAGAGAAATGACTTCCAGCTTTAATTTTTTTCCACATTGCACATGGAGTCCTCTGATTCACATGGTGAATCAGTGGTTAGGCCAGGGTTCCTCCAGAGGTTGTTGAGGGTTCCCTAAGCAATGAGCAATGTGAACCTCTTAGGCCAGTTTAAGTGAGACCAATGATAATTTTGGCCAATGATAATCTGTAAGGGTGACAATGTTTCCAATACCCAGCAACGTAAGAGGAACACTTCCCACTGATCACCACACTAATATACTGTGAGCTGTGGATATAGTAATTATAGAAGGGGTTCCCTGAAGACCTGAAAGTTATTTCAAGGGTTCCTCCATGTTAAAAAAGGTAAGAGGCTAGTTTAGGCAGAAGATTGCTGACATTCATCACATGACTGGAAGACCAGGAAGCCAAGCTGCAACCAGAAACAATGAAATAATCACAGTTTGGCCAGCTGTACCAGAGCATAACATAAGCAATGCTCCTGTAATCATTGCAATTGGTAGCAAATGTTTTGAATCCGGGACCAGATCCATTTGCTGGATCACCCAACTTCACTTATGAAAGTGTATTCTCTCCAGTCTTGGAGAGCTTTATTAAATCAGGCCCATTGGCTCTGGTAGACAGCAACATGCTCCCCTCTCTAAAAACGTTGAAGAGTAAGTGGCCGATTGTTACTAAACAATGTCCAAGTTGTTCTAGGAACTATCAAATATCTTTATATAATTTGAGCGTGGGTGATAATGTACCTAAATCTCACCAACTAAAGGCACAATTACCTATAAACACACAAAGCAAATGGCTAACAATAAAGTATAATGTTTTCCTATTCTGTAACAAGTGAGCTATCTAAAAGAAATATGCAATAAAATGATAATAAATTAGCTTTCAATACCAGGATACCTTCCCTGGTATTCTAGCTCTACATGTAACCCCAATAATAACCTAACCTATTACTGTAACACTAACTCTCCCGTCCATAATCCCAACAGCTTCCCTGTAAAATACCAGATAAAGAGGGGGGGGGGATAAAAGTCTTCTATCCAAGAGGAGAATGATGTTTCCAACTTCTAGTATTAAACATAAAATAGGTTGGAAGCTCCTTCAATTATCAATAGTTGGGTTTTAAAATAGAAAGAGGGTTTTTTGGCAAGGGCTTAATAAAGAACAACAATTTATTATACATTAAGCAAAAAAGTAAAAACAATGTCTATTCTAGGTTGAAAATAAACCTCCCAATACGTTATGGGGGAGAAAGGGTAAAAGTCCAAAGAAATTTGAATGTGTGTGTGTGAAATGTAAATGTGTTATAGGTGAATCAACCCAACTAGTTTCACCCAATTGGCTTCATCAGGGGAGATATGTTGAGAAATATGTTGAGAAATATGTTGAGTGATGACGCACTTCGTGGAGTTCAGAAATAGAGAGGAAATCAATTTGAATGGACTGGGTAGTAGTTCAAAAGAGTCAATGCACAAAGGAACAGTGGGCGTACCAGATGTGAAGGATGAAAATAGTTTCCTGATGAGATTTGCAGTGGAGGATGCAGCAGGTGAGCTGCCCACCAGTAAGAACGGGAGAGTGGCATCAAAAATGCACCAATGCGCATGTGAAATGTTGTTCTTTATTAAATGCTTGCCCAAAAAAAACTTTTTTAAAACTTTTTAAAACAAATCTATTGATAATGGAATGAACTTTCAGCCTGTTTATTTCCCTGTAACCTAACTCTGACCCTTCATGTACTGCTAGGGGGACTATTTATAAACCAGTGAATTAAACATTCAGTGACATGTTCACTGGAGTCGTCCATTTTATTTTTTACCTTTTTTATTTTTTTACCTGATTTTATACACAACACCTGGTAGAGAATTTATCACTGACACTGAAACACAAACATTTTTGTGTACCCAATTTTTATGGTTTTAAGCACATAGGTGAATAATTATCTACTGAAATACATAGAACTGGAAGGTTCCTCACCAGATAATGTTTTAGTGAATGTGAAATAGACTCCTAGATAGGTAAATGCCAAATGGCAAACATTCTCCTTGTACATGAAAGGATTTTCTATATGCAGCATTATGAAATCAGCTATATCACCCTCCATATAGAATAGATTTTCTTTATGATGTCTGTAACTGCTAAACTTTTAAAGGAAAGAAAGCACCAAAAACAAATTTTACAACAAATTCACAAAATACATTTAAACATAACCTGTAATCCAATTTCATTTTTTTTTCGTGCCCAGATAAATTCCACTTTCCTCTCTTTCCTAAGTACGTTAGTGCTTCGGCAAACGTACAATAAATGTCAAATAACTACTAAATTAGGAAAAAATAAACACGGCGGCCATACAATTTGTTCCCATTTACAACGCCTGTTTTCAGCAGTGCCGCTGAGATGTTATCAATATCTGTGTGCACTTCATCAACCTGCAGATTACGCAAATTGCCCAGCCAATTCTAACAAGTAACATTATTGTGGATTAATTAGAAGTTGCTGCTGTTTGTTTTCATAACAGAACAGAGCCATTAAATGACTGTAATCACGAATGAAAAACATATGAAAATCCATAAAAATTTACCTGTAGAGTTTCAGTCTACACATAACTAAAAGCTACTAATTAAGATGGGCCTAGCACAAATTCTGTACAAAAACCCTTAACTCTTCACAGTGGCATGGATTCAGATCTACAGGTTTCTGTGCTATAATTCCCTTGCTATGTAGGACATGCCCTTACAAGGCCCTCTGGGGCTCAATTGCAATTGTGACCTCTGCATCACCTTATCCCATGCCACTGTTTAATAAACAAAGGTCAGGGCACAGGAATGTGCAATGCACAGAGTGCAGGGGTCAGGAGTGCATAATGCCCAGAGTGTAGGCGTATATATAACAGCAGTCAGTAGGGCCCTCTGGAGCTCACTTGTAATTGTGGGCTCTGCCTTATACTATGCCACTGTCAAGACAGTGTAATGCACAAAGGTCAGGGCTCAGGAATGCATAATGCCCAAGGCCCAGGGGTCAGATGTATGTATAACACAGCTGTCAGAAGTAGTTTTGCACAGTGTGCAAGGGCTAGGAGTGAATATTGCAGAATAAAAGCGTCAGGGGTACGTACCACATAAATTGCAGGGGTTGGAAGTGCAAAAGGCACAGAGCACAAGGGTCAAATGTATGTTCTGTAAAGGCCAATATAAATATTATAGTAAAAAAAAGAAATAACTCCACTTCTAAGCTTACTATCTCAGTACATAGCCCTTACAAGTTCACCTTACAGTATAGTCTACCACTGTACAGACTCAAATACAGACCCCCCTCTAGATATCTTCCCTCCCTTCCTTTTTCGCTTGCTTCTGAACTGGTACTGTTAAAAAGACATCTGATGAAGAAGTATCTCAAAGATGCATTTGAAATCATCAAAGGTTTGCTCCATCTATGTTTTTGTGTTGTTGTACTCCATTTTAGATGAACCTGTTGTACTCGTCCAAACACTAAAAGTATCAGGCCCAGGAGGTTTACCAATATTTAGTATCATCATTTCTCTACAAATTCATATATTTTCTAATGATTTATTGACACTTGCCTTTGCCTTATTTTCTACTCATTTTTTTTTGCACTTTACTGCCATTTACTCTACTTATATATTGTTAACTAGTTTTGGTGTTCGAATTTGGGTTGTCCTTATATTGGACTCGAATATGGCTGTTCGAATTCGGATAGACCCGACCTGAAAAACACGAAATTCGACTTTCCAATGGTAAAGTAATTTATTGAATGTGTGTGATTTGTGTAACTATCTTTTATTTTTTTTACAGGTTATCCCAGAATGACAGGATGATTCCTATAGCTGCACAGCCGTGGGAATCCTCCGGTCACTGTGGGATTCCCGGGCACTAGAGGTTAAAGTCTCCCCATTCATAACTTCTAGTGCTCTGTGATTGGCCAAGGAAAGGTAAACCCTGATGACAGCTCAAGGTTAATCAGGATTTTCCTTTCCCCAGCCAAGTAACAGAGCACAAAGGTGAATGAATGGGGACACTTGTCCCCATTTAGCCTCTAGTGCCTGGGGATCCTGTGGGACTCTTGTGTGATAGAGAATCTCTATCCAAGAACACATACTTTAATTATGCTAGGGCTGCAAGAGCAATCAGGGGAGTGGAGCTGTCAGTTCTGCTGCCCTTATTGCTCTTGCAGTTCTACACAGTCCAGAAAAATAACCCGAATTCTCCCCCTATTGACTTTAATGGTGTTCGAATTTGATGTTCAATCACCCGAACAATATCCCCCTATTCAAGCGCATAGCTGTCGAATCGAATAGTGAGATATTCGGCCAAAACTACTCAGGACAATCGGCTGTTTTGAGTTCACACCTTTCAACTACACGGGGATCACTTATATTTTTTAAACTATGCATTACATTGGGGGATTATTTTTACATTATGTTGCCCTTTTTGTGTTTGTATTGTGTTGATTATGGCTGCATATATTACATGTTTCATATTGTAAACATTTGTTAAACAAAGAGAATACTTGTATTGTCCATAATATTATTTGTGTGTTTTTTGTTTGGTACAGGATTTTTCTTAGAGTTTTTTTGGTTTTGTTGTGGTAATATTAATCCAGTCCCAACCTAGCAAACTCAGTGGTGCAGACAGCAAGTGTGTCTTATGTTTCTTATATAGATCATTTAAACTAATTTCCATATTTGGCAACATTTTGGGCTCTATTTGGGGAATCTGACATTCCGCCAAATATTCTCTGGTGGAAATCAGTTACTGCCATTGGAACACATAGACCTGGAAGATTCCCATGGGGGAATGTTTAGGCGAACGTCTTATTCCTTGTTTTATAAATAGAGCCCTTTGTAATCAAATATAAGGTCAGTTTTATACTGGATTGTGTAGACAGGGTCACATTGTCTGTACATGGTCACCGTAGATTGTTGCAGTTCCAGGAGTGAGCAGATGAAGGTGAAGGTATTGTGGCTGTAGGGAGACTCTGCAAAGCAATGTTGTCACCCTAAAATAGAAAAAGGCACTGTACTGCTCTTTCAGAATGTGATAAACAAGCTCAACAGGCAAATGATTAAAGTGTATCTAAAGCTAAAATTTTCCAGTATGTCTGGTTCCATGCCTTGCTAGGGACAGGTTTTCTACCTGGAGATCCTGCGAGTAACAGAACTTGCTGTTCTACAAAAATACTAGCTGGGTTAAGTAGATTCATTGTAAACTAATTTTTTGTCAAGCTTTTATTAGCCTCTTGAGCTTGAGCGGCCAGCACTCTGATTGGCTGTAGAAAACCACTACAATGTAACCATTTCCTCCAGGGCTGTGCTCCAACACCGACCTGAAGCTGTCCAGCAACCACTGCAGAACCCCCGCAGAAACATTGTGCAATCTGAAAACAAAGTGTTCTCCCGCAGGGAACTTAAACTTTTGTGAAGTAGATGCAAAGCCAGAGAATGTGACAGTACAGAAACCCAAGGCCATGAACAGGCCATCAATTAACTTGTACAATCCAGGCAAAGCCGAAGAGCCTGTTCTATAAATGTTCAGCCACGTTTATCCACCTTACAAGGTAACCACGCTCAGGAAATTACAGCGACCCTGTTTTTCCTTATTGAGATGTCAAAATGACGGAGAGAATTCCTCTCACGGCTGCTTCTCTCTCCTCAAGGAACACCAGCAGCCTTTTCTGTACGTCAGTCATTTTTCTTGCACGCAATAGAAAGGAACAGGCCGTGAAAAGATCTATACATGGAATATTCATTAAGAAGAAAAGCTTTACATCTCACTAGTAGAATTATGAAATGAGCCATTGAAATGTACACTCAGGACAAGCAGGCTTTGTGCTTCTAGGCTTAGCCTTGGAGTTGATTCTGATTTCATGGACATCAGCTTAGCCATGTTGTACCTACAACCAAAATGAAGGCGATTTTCTTTCTAGTAAATAGTAAAGGAAATATTTGTACCATTATTAAATGAAAGTAAAAAAGTTAAGTTATCAAAATTTGCTAATGTTAGAATACAATAATAGTAGGTAAAGGTAATGATTACGAATAAGGTTCGGGTTCGATCCTGCAGAAAGTGTGCAGAAAATTAATAACACTACTCAAATGAACCTGGAAATGGGGAAAATCTTAATCGTGAGATGCATTGTAGGAATAAAAATCTGTCAGAGGATCTAACTGTGTTGGAGATTTTTCCTCTTAATTCATTGCAGCATTTGCTTTAACACAAAATTTGCTACTCAGATTCTCTGGCAATGGTGTTGTTAGACCTTGGCACCCAGGGCACATGCCCGTGGTCTTCTGCTGAATACCCAGGGCTGCAATTATTGCTATCATTCCAAGAATGGTCCTCTAGACAAAACATCAACCTTTACTGAAATTGTTTCATACATTGGTAGTGGTTTTAAACAATGATGATTTATTATTATTCTATCATATTTGTAACATTATTGTCAATAATTCTTTTTCTTTCTTTCTACCTCGCCTTGACTTGCTGTGCTCTGGCCTTATAGCTATTCCTATGCTGAAGTCATCTGATCCCTATCCCCTCCCCTGGAGTAAAGAGCATGGGGGCCGTGATCTGGTGACCTCCTTGCAGAAAAGTAGTCTGATGCACTGGTGAACACCAGGGGGTCACTTAGAATCCATGCCTCTGGTAATCCTGTGTGATCTGCTAGGGGAAGGCGACCTATAACATTACCCAGGGGTGCCCGTTTAGGAACCCAATAACACTGTTTACTAGTTTATGTAAATTAGTAAGTTAGGGGATGTAGCTAGAAATCACTTGGAGTTAGAGCAAAATGTTTGATGGTGACCTGAGGCTCTAACCACACTGAAACTTTAAAAGAGTCATTGCATCTGTTAGGGACCTGCTTTGGGCATATTTGCCTACTCCAATTTACAGAACACAGTTGCAGCCTAGCATATCAAAGGTGTTTCGCCCATTGGAAAGTGTAAATTCTCCAGCCTTGGAGAACTTTAATAAATCAGGCCCATTGTGTATTATAAATCCCAGGCAGTACCAATGCCCCCCCCCCCCTTTACCACTGGGCTCTAAGTGTAGAGGGTGTATATGCTCTGAAATAAGTTAGCGATACTGACTGATAAGGGCTCCCATCGTGGCTCCAGACCCATAGCAGTTGTTATGTTTGCTATGACCACTGGAGTCACATTTGCCACTATTTAACTGAAATCATAAATTCAGGTTTTCACAATGTTCAACATATTTAAGGCGCACAGGTTGATTTTAATTGAGTTCTTTTTGAAGCAAATTATTTTGATGTCGGCCCAATAAAATAAGTATGCCAGTTCTCTCTTTTTTTTGTTATGTAAATATTTTTCTTTGCAAGTCACCATCTCCTACAATGTGAGACAGTAAGAGCTCCTTGTAATATGCCAATTACTCTCTTATCTACTCCCTCTTCAACCGAAGATGCGTTTTCCTACAGAAAAAGATCAAAAGGAATTTTGAACGTGGGAAGAAAAGCTTTTATCCACATTATTTGCCGACAGCAAGAGTCAGTCACTGATTTTTTTAGGAGGGACTCCAGGCAAAACATCAAATGGAAAGATTTTGGGACAAGTGGGACAAGAAGTTTGTTAAGCAGCTCACAATCCCCAGAGCTGCAATTAAAGGGATTGTATTTTCCAGATTTTACTTGCCCGAGATATGTTTAGCACTAGGAAAATATGGATTTGCATAATTGTATTATTAGCTCATTTTAGGAGCAAATATAGGGTATTGCATGTAATCTCCAATTATATGCACTCCCGTTTATGTCAACATCATCCTAAAGAACCATTGTTCTGCACAAAATGTGTGCTCGTGCAGAGGAAAGCTATAGGTTCACTTTAAAGCCAGAAGTATTTGAAAGAAACACCCAAAAAGCACTCTTAATATAACCTCTTATTACAAAAGTCATCTCCTCTTAGCACTGTCCATCACAAATGTATTACTCTGAGGTCCGGCACACTGCTCTTCCTTTGGGTAGAATAATGCCCATTACCTTTGTGGGGCTTGCTGTGTTTAATATCTTGGGTATGATTCCCACAGTGGTTACTATCTACAATATGACTATGTATATATGTTGCCTTATTTTTGTATGGGTATTCCCCAGCACTATAGTTTTCACACAAAACCTAGAAAACATGCCAATAGGTCATCAATGTAGGGGCAGTTGCAAACTTCAAAGGCTATAAACATTATTCTTACTTTGATTTTACAGTATTTTAACTTTTAGTCTTTAAGTCTTTTATAATAAAATATCAGTTCTTTCTCCCTCTGTTTAGCACCCTTATACCCAAAATATTCTAAGCCATTTTACTATTGTTTCAAATGATGGCATGCCCTATATGAAGTACCAAACTCATTTTATTTTATTTTCAAATAGCCAATAAATCTAAAGGAACATGTCCCCTCCACTGTAAAACATTCCACAATTCATTTCTTGGTTACTGAACAAGTCGGTACTCCGTTCTTGCCATAGGCCATTTTTGATCTTTCGAGCTGGAAGAAATGTGTGAAAAATTAACAGTGACAAACTCAGGCCTTCTCTTCGCTTTATCATAAAGTTATATCAAGGAACAATTTCTGATATTATCACCCTGAAAATATAAAGCTCTTATCATGAATATTAGTATATGGTGTATTCTTTGTTAATTCTTATTTGGTGCTTACAATTATTTTTATTTATATGCTTGCTGTTCTGTATATTTACATATTTCACATGGAGGTGAACTCTCCCTTGGGTAATTGGGTATCCCAAACTGAAGCTGTGCCCTCACCAAACCCACTGAGTTTGCCTCAATTACACATTAGGACTGTATTGTTTTCAACCATAGAAGTAGACAATAAATGGAATTATTAAAGTGTCTGCATGCGACATGTGTCCATCCAAACCTAGAAAGACAATATTCCCCCGCCCAAACAAAAAGTCTCACCTTAACTCAACTTAAGTCACAGTAACATGATAACTTCAGTTTAGGGTCTTCTTGATAATAAAGATATAAGAAGGGTTTACTTTCAATGAAACTGCATCTAAAGATGCCCAGTAGATCAAGAGGGTTTAAAGTCTTGTCCAGTTATTGCTCTCCTTCCCAAAAAGATATGAGCAACTATAAACCATTAATTTTTCAGTGGAAACAACGACCATGCATATGACTTTCTTACATGTCGATGATCTGTTGGAAAACCATGGCTGTCAAGTCATCAGCCCATCCTGCAATCCTTCATATTATAGAGTAGATGTTGACCTAACATAGAACAAGCAAGAGTAAGGACACCCTTGAAATCAACCAGCCTTCCACTTGGTAGTGAACATAACCAACTCTCCTTCAGAAAAAGATACCATCAACTATAAACTATAATTTTTCAGAGGAAGCAATAACCTCACGTAGGACTTTCTCACAGGTTGGTGATCTGTTAGAGGATCATGGCTGTCAAGTCTTCAACCCACCCTGCAATCCTCCATACTTTGGAGTAGATATTGCCCTACCATAGACCACGCTGACCCAAGGGTACCCTCTGGATCGAACAGCCCTCCACTAGATGGAGGACATAGCCAACAGTGGGCCCTGTGAGAAACTGACTTGGGGTCTTTCTGACGAACAGAATTGTGTGGCCCTTGTGGAGTGGCACACTTTGCACCTCCCTATGTCTGTCCTTGCCTCCACTAGTAGCATACATTCCTATTATCCTATTATCCTACATTATACAATATTATGTTAAATAATGCAAGATATGTTGATAATGAGATATAATAAACACTTCTCAGGTAAAGCCCATGGATGTTTCTTAGGCCTGGTGAAGCCAGTCACACAATCTTCAAGTGTCATTCAAGTCCATTTCCCCCCAGAGTATTGTGTATACCTTACATGCATTGGAGTGGACCCTTTTGACTATGTATTAAATATGCTTCCAAAGCAATTTATATCTGTCAAAAATGAACAAACACACCAAGCAAACATGCCCTCCCAATCCTGACATCTATTTATTAGGGTCGTACAAGAATTCCGCTAGGCTTGACTTTGCGCCGAGGAAAGAAAACTCAAGCAGCCTGGAGGAAGTGAACGAAATATGCAGCTCTAGTTCTTTGCAGCTGATAAAGGTTGTTTTCTTGTGTATGTTATTTGCTGTGCAAATGGCAAGCAAGCAGAGCCAGAGGGTTGGAAAAAACATTAATAACAAATTTTGACTCTGAGGCTTTGTGACAAAGAGACTAAAATAGGCAACTGGATATGAGAATGCAATGTGGCAGTAATGCTAGCTTGTGGAAAGAGTATCATGATATGTGCTGTCAATGGATACAAGAGGATATTAACACTGCAATTAACTGAAATGCAGTGCTTTAAGGAGCTCTATCTTAAAGGAAAACTTCACTTTTAGCCAATTTTACCTTTTTTTACCATTTCACAGCTGTAATCACAGCTTGGCAATCATTAAAGTAGAATTACTCCCCAACAAAATATGTGATATAAAAATAATAACTGCTTGGGAAACTAATTAATAAAATCATCTGCATAGACATTTTCTCATCCTCCTGCAAAGTTCTGCAAACTCTGGTTTAGGCAACTATGTCAGGGCTGTCCCACTCCAGGGTTCAGGTTCCACATGCACAAGAAAAGTCAGAAACTTCTTTTTATATGAAAACCTAGGCCCGTATGTGTCCTTCGAAGATTGGAACTGGGCGGCCTTGACCTGATCATAAAGACAAATATGGGAGGTGGCCATGATGATAATGGAAGGTCATTGGTAGGAAGAATGATGGTTGTGGTCAGAAAAGCCCAACGCTAAACACTTTTATGTATGATAATGATAATATTACAGCTTTAATAGCAGTAAAACTACCACCCACAGTGGCCATGGCACTCCACACCATGGTCTAGGTAGCCTTGTGAGAAATTCTGCTCTGCTTACCTGGATGCTGCTTGCCTGACATCATTTGTAGATTGAAGTTCATTGATCTGTAGATAAATGAAACAAAATAAATACAATTGTACCAATTTTACTTTGAATCTATCACATGTCTGAACAGAATTTATAAATACTGTCATAAAGTAGGTTTTTTGTCAGCAGTTGCTGTAGTTTTTTTTGCCAGCAAATACAGAGGCAACATGAAAGAAAAACAGTCCATTATACATGTGTAAGCATATAGTCTATAAGTGGACTAGAAAAAAAGCATTTTTGGCTTCACACTTAAATTAAAATGCATATTGGTCACACTAATACCTGCCAAATATGTAAAAGAATGTGGTTGGGCATGACAAGAATATGCTTGTATATAGGAATTTGGCTAGATTGCATAGACAAGGCACAGCTTTCCCAGTACCACAGGGTATCAGGACAACACAGGTAATTAAAGACCAGTCAATACATGAGTCAGTTAAAAATATGACAAAGTACTGAACCTGAAAAGTCCAGGAGGTGATGCCACAATAATACTGCCATTATGTAGGTGACCAGAAATGGATTAAGTTGATTAATCTTCTCCCTTTTAATTTAGTGTGAGGCAGTTTAGGCTCATTACTTAAAGAATTACACAATAAATGAAGCTTGGACTTAGGTGTGATGTTTAATTAAGTATGGCATGGATTAGTCATCAAAAGATAATGGGATAATTACAAGATATTAATAAACCGACTGCTGAGAAGTTATACTCTGCGTGAACTGTGCCAAATGACTAAGCACATACTTTTTGTAATGGGGCTGTTCAGTTTACGAAATTGGCCTGAAACTGGCCTGAGCCGTGTATATTTAAAGGGCCAATGGAGGTTTAAGCTTTGGTTTCTAGATATTCTGTGGCAGAACAGTTCTCAGATGAAACGAATGCAAATTCCAGCAACGCTACTTTTTACTACATTGACAAGATGATAGTTTGCAAATGTGATGTTGTTGTATGTAATAAATTATAAATGCAACATCACTGAGAATGCAGAATTGGTATTTATTAAAGACCAATGATATCATTGAGGAAGCAGCTTCTCCATTTGGAGAAACTGCTGACATTACTTAGAATGCAGCCTATCTTTTTACTAGAGACTGGTGGCATAAAAGACAAGACAGCTTAGTATTTTATAAATTGACCGTTCATCTCGGGCGATGATTATGAAGCTTTAGAAAAGCCTTAAATAACTTTTCCAACAAACTTAATGTTTGTCCTGGGGCTGTACGGCAAATCTCACTCACCCCATTCCACTTCCCACTGTCGCCCCTATTTATAAGTGAGGCCAGGTCTTAATCCATTGTGAGAGTTATGCCCTTCTTGCACTTCTGACCTCTGTTGGATGTCTGCATCTGTAAATACTGTAACAAGCCATAAAAACTGTACTTGTATTCTTCCACAAATGGCCAGAACAATATAAATAGAGATTGTATAGAGGTAATAAAGCAAATAAAGAAAATAAAGTAAAAAGTAATTTTTTTTCAAAACCTTGCTAAAAAAATTCTTAACAAATAGCAGAGTCATTTTAAGTATTGCTTCTACCTTCCAGTAATGGCCTCTGCAGCTTATGTGAGCTCATGCCATTGCCGTACAGCATCCAGAGAAATCCTTCAGTGTTTTGCTAGAAAATAACATTTGGGATCGTGGCACTAAACTGTATTTATCTTTGCAGTGAATGCGGCCTCAGCTGAGCAAACATCTTTCTATTTTAGTGTGATTATGATAGTATTTCACCCAGTGAAAGAACAAATTGGGTGATGCACATACTCCGCCAAATTCACCGTATGCCCAGAGAGCAAACAACATCCAAGGAGGAACTTTAACTGATGTACTGTGAATATGATTTTTTTTCAAAGGCACACTATGCGGTTTACAATTTCTTTAGTTGTTAATGTTTAAAGCCAAACTGAGGTCTAAGAAATGTTCACCTAAATATATTTCCTAACAACTGCAAAGGATATACAGTAAATCTACTTTGTGGACCTTTCACCAAAATTTTTACTATACATAAAAGGGGTGGATAGCCCTCTTATGTAAAGTAAAAATGACCCTCTTTTTTTTTTGTTTAGGACCCTTAAAAAAAAAGAAAAAGAGGTGAAGCCTCTTACCCCCGTATTTACCACCACAATAGTAAAGACAGAATGGGAGCGCAAAGCCTCCTGGGATACCCACGTCACGCATCCCAGAAGGCTGCTGGTACCTCCTTATGATATCAGGCATGCAAGGAAAGGGGCTTTTTCCTAAAATGGGGAAAAAAGCCAATCTCATGCATGCGCAGTGCGATACCAGGTGACATAGCCAGAAAAAGAAAAAAGACAGGCGCTGAAGAAGTCCTCAATCTGTGCTGTCTTGGAATTCTCCTTCATGACGGCATGGAAGAAGCGTCCGGTGCCGCCATCTTCAGCCTTCTTCTGGATACATCACCTGATCTCCCACTATGCAGGCACGAGTTTGGGTGACATGACCTGTGCATAAGGGAGATCGGCATCACTTTCATCAAGTGTGGGAAAATGCCCCTTCTGCACATGTTGTCTACCTTTTTAAGTAAACATTTTCAATTAGGTCCACTTTAACTTTTCAAACTCAATTACTGCCTGGTAAAATAATAGCCCTAACCTGTGCAGAGAGCAGAGTTGTGGGGGGGGACCAAACAGACCCAAACCACTACAGGATGCGGAAAACTGCAAAGGGGAGGGGACAAGACCAGACACCCTGCACCAGGGGGAGAGAGCAGCAGTGACTGGTCTTTGTTACAGGAAGCTCTTGCACAAATGCAAAGTTTTACATTGGATTACTGCACAGATCTAGAAAGAATCCACAAAGTACATTGAGGTCAAGACTACATATGGCTCTTGTATTTAGACAATATTTGCTGATCCCCTTCTTAAATTTGGTTTCCTCTGGGTACGCCGGTTTCCTCCCACATTCCGAAAACATGCAGTTAGGTTAATTGGCTTCTCTCGAATTGGCCGTAAACTGTGATAAAATATATAATTATGGTAAGGACATACGATTGTGAACCCCTTTCAGAGACAGCTATGACATGACTATGGACTTTGTACAGTGCTGTGTAATATGTCGGCACTATATAAATAATAATAATAAATAAGAACATTGAGGTAAATGATACATAAATCTTTCTTGCACAGTTACAATCATAAGTTTTTAGATTCTCACATCGGCCCAGTTTATTTAGATTTTGGTCTGTGATGACTAATCTTTCCCCTTTTTCCAGCTAAGTTGCTTCCATAGCCCCTATTCCGTACGACGCACTTAAATACACCATTACTTTATCGCCATCATAACTCCACAAAATAGGTTCCCCCTTCGATTTCCATTTAATAGAAAGTTGCATAAAGCGGAATGATGCTCACATAACCGCAGCCTTCCGAAAAAAAAACCCTTTAAACCACACCGGCCTGTAACTTTAGGAGAAAGATTGCATCTACAAAACGATGCAATTAGAAGATCAAGAAATGTTTTCATAAGATCGGCACATAAAAACGATAATGCGTGTTGTTTTCTTACCAGGGGGGGAGCCATCAGACAGTGGCGTATTACAAGAAACAAATAAAGAAATGGATTCACTGTAAATCCACTAGGTGTACATAGTTTTTATTATTTTAATAAATTTGCAATGGGGGAAAAATGTGATTATCTCGGCGAGAGCTTTGTATTCCTGGGGCGTGAAAATACACAAAAAGCAATTTCGTTGTTTTGTTAACTCTATCTGAATTTTGGAGATACTACAGTAAGTTTCAGGTTTTCTGATTTTCTTTCTGTTTTATAGATCTCCTGTATGGGTATTACAATGAAAGGGGGGTATTTAAAGCAAAACTTTCCTTTCAGGTATAAGGTGTAAGCGGAAGTATGATCTGATCATGATTTGGACATTCCTTCTATTACCAGACCAAACACATCAACAAGGAATCTTTCATCAACTAACTTTTATGGTGCATCCTCCATAAGTTCTTCTCCCACCTAATGGCTTTCAGATAGGAAAGGAAGCCAGATAAAGGATTGATGTGTACCAGGTTGGCATGTAGACAGCTTAGAGGCACCCCAAACCCTCACGCCCTGCTCGGGTGATTGGTTTCCAGACACTAATGTATGTGGTCAATTTTGGTCTGATGCACCAAATACTAATAGGGGAAATCAAGTAGAAAGTCCTAGATTAGCAGGAAGGTTCCAGGGGTAATAGATTATCACTTCATTGTTCTCCATTTTTGAAATCCAATTATTGTAAGCTTTTATGAACTTTTTTTAAATGTAGTAATAAAATAGTAAATATTAGTGAACAACATATCAGCTGATTGTTGATAAATAGGGGAACACAATAGTGCCATTATCTTGCTAAAAAGAATGGTATCTACTTGACCAATATGGCCAATACAAAGCCAAACACAAGGGTCATACTCCTGTTTCTGCATTCTATGGAATATAATCCAGTAATTAGACTCTCCCAATGTCTATGTTGAGTGTATGGAGTTGTAAAATTCTGCTCTGAGGGTCCCAGAAAAATATAAGAGTGGGGATTTTTCAGTTTTAACCTAGGGTCAGATATGAGTTAATATATATGTAGTCATGAAGGTATAAAATCCTTGTCAGATTTTATTACCGTCTGTGATATTTTATCTCTGTATTCGTTGGGGGTAACCATTGTCCCTAGGACAGAAAAAGAGAGAAAATGCCTTGGAGAGATACAAAAGGCTGATTTCTGCTCTTTTTGGGGTCCCATTTATTCCCAGCTGGCATCCTGTTTTTGGCTCAGCACACATTTTATGCTTGAGTACACAGCTTGAAGCTCGTGGCGCGTTCTCATTTTAATGATCCTGTATATTACAGCTCTGACAAAGTGCCTTTCTCCGAGTCATTAAATAGTTCAACCTCTAAATATCAACAAACGCTCAGTGACACCCACTGAAAGAGGAGACTGTTTGCGTTAATCATGTTCTTGCAGGGAAGGAGAGGGAGGAGGGTTTGGAGTCACCGAGAGGAGATGTAGACATGATTTATAGAATGGCTTAGTTGGAATTCCAACATCAGCCAAAAAATAAAAGACGTTTTTAAAGTACACCTGTAGGTATATAGCCATATATCTAAACTGGCCCCAGGAATAAAATGCAGGCACCCAGAAATCTACACATATAATCAACAGTATTCTTGAGACGCCTGGGAGCCCCAAATCCTGGGGAGCTCTCACATGCAAATTTTAACATTTCCTCTATCACCTTTTTATTGGTCAACAAGGCATTTCAGCCAAAGTGGTTATCAATTGGATGGTGCGAGAGGCAGATGAGTTTTCCATTGACGGTCTCAAGAAGAATTTTATACACTTTACCTACATTTCAGTTTAAATGACGTGTTTGTGGAGTGCTGGATCAGAATTTTGGTAGACATCTAGATTTGATGTTTTTTTTAGTTAGGAGGATTCTCTTTAATGGGTCTAATAAGAAAAGATCCCCAGATAGCTTATTGAACATTTGGTAAAATGAAGCGAGTGCCACTGGAATGCAAAGCATGGTTGGGAGTCCAGTTCAATCATTATTGGTCATAAGGGTAAATAGAACGGCCAACAAATTTCAGGGGCTTAACCAAACCCCTTCATTAGCCCTTGCTCAGGTGAGTGTTGGACGAAATCTGCATTGAAAGCGAGTATCCTTAAGTAGATTTTCCTAGCATGGCCTGCTGTAGTTGTACTGCAAGACCACTAATTAGAGCAGGCTCTTAATCCATGCTAGATAAATCCACCAACACATATCTGTAAAGGTCTTGATCCAGAGGGATCACTTAAGCCTTCAAAATGCATTGGGTACCCATTATACCTGTATAGCACCTCATTAGTATAGAGAGGTTCCTTTAAGATCAAGAGGGTTAGCTGGAACTGGACCAGTTCTGAATTAGTTCTCCTTGAAGATTTATAGTGGGCTACCTTCTGTCCCAGAAGAGACACCTAGCCATATTAAAGTAACAGGTATTCACAGCCCGGTTGCATCACTTTTTGGGCCTATGATGGTGGGATTTAAATAGGAGGAGAACTAAGCGCAGGATGGGGGCCCCGGCCATGGTTTACTGAAGAAGCTACAGGAATCAGAACAGGTTGACCCTGCCGTCCCTGGCGGGCCTGGAGACTGGAACACTGAGGGGGGTAAGGTAGATTCTCAGTGGGAAAGAACTTGGTATCAGTAAGGAAAGCTAAAAGTTTGGACACTCACCCACTCCAGTGGAGAAATGGTTCTTTCACTCCTCACTATGGATTTAAAGTGTACCTAAACTCAGAATTTTCACTTTACATAAAAGGGTAGACAACCCTTTTATTTAGAGAGCCCTTTCATCAATAGGGAAAAAAACTGCCTATCTACACATGTGCAGTGAGATCAGCAAGTTTTTTTCACAACCTACATTACCCAATCTCGCACCTGCACAGTGCGGGATCGCGTGACGTAGGAAGAAGACCACGGAAGAAGAGAGGAGAAGATGGCAGCACCTGGCGCTCCCTCTGTGCCGGAACGAAGACGAACACAGAGACGACACGGGACCCGATGTAGGAAACCTCCCAACGGATAGAGTAATCTGCGGGATTAAAGATAATTGTTTTTTTTTTTTGTTTTGGGTTAGTTTTGGGTTTACTTTCGCTTTGAGTTTCAGCAAGGATGCTAAAGGTCATGTGGAGAGTGAAGAGCTGTCTCTTGATGTTGTTTAGTAAACCACGGTGCCTAGAAGCTGAAGCACCAACCCCGCTGTTGATTTCCAATGGGTAGGAAGCAGCAGGGCACCTCTCGATCATCTCTAGCTCATCACCAAGGAACAGAACAGTGCTACTGTCACTAGAAATGATTACTAACCTTTCCAAAGCTTTTGTACTCAGGTGTCATGTCTTTTGCATAAAATGGTATTTGATACAACATTGTCCAGGAGACTTTGCCAATAATAATTATGTCCTCCCAGTTGCATTAGTAAAAAACCCCTGGGCATCTTAAGAACCCACTAGAGACATTTTGTTTTTGCAGTAGCTGCCCTCTGCCCTTCTTTGGGCCCTGTTATGAACATGAGATTAGTGGGTCACATGCTCCTTGCCAAAAGGCAGCAACTGTGCTCCGGGAGGGTCACCGATTAGCTGGTTCTGCCTAAATCCTGCCTGCTGAGAGAAGGCACATGAGCCACTGCCGTTGTTATGTTCCCAAGGTGTCAGCTGACATTATAGATAGGTTGGACACAAGTCTGCTGAGTGGGGTGTAAAAAAAAACTTTTTACATAGTTACTTTTTACAAATTATTCTGATTCTTTATAAAATATACTATATTGTTTAAAATATGATTTTGATCTTGACATCTCGGGGTTATGTAAGGAAAGATGTAAGAGAGCGTGGCACAGCCAGCGGATGATATTTCACGCACAAATAAGCCAGAAATATACAAGAAAATAAGTGCACCCTGAACACACTGAACACAGCACGTCAAATTAAATCAAATATTAAAGCCAGCATCATTACATATTGTGACCAGAATGTTTAACGTCAACTTCTAGATGATTTCCACTGGAGGAGAAGAACTAAAGAAACACTCCAATGTTAAAAAAGTTTAAAAAAAAGTATTTTAAGTGGTTAATGCAATTGTTGGTTCTCCCTGTGCTTTACTCAGCAAAGTGAGAATAACACGTTTTAAACCTAAATATATTCCCGATAGTCTTGAAAGACAAGAAACTCTGTCGGTAACTTTCTAAACGGCCAGGCTTTTTTTTAGGCTTGTGCTAACAGACATGGCAAGTAGTTTGTTTTAAGATGCAATCACATGCGGTATAGTGTGAGTTGTGTTAGGAGATGCTTATCTGGCCGATCCCTCACTGTTTGCCACCGCAGTATAAAATGCTGTTTATTTTCTCCGGCTGTGTCGGTTGCAGCAGCAAGGAAAACAGAATAATTGTTTGCCCTGCTCAACAGCTCACAGATGTGCCTGAGATGTACTTTATCGGCATCACCAGCACACACTCTGGTTTCCCTGGTTTCATCCTAACCCTGCAATTGTACGCTGCCTGGAATGACCTTGTGCCTGTGACCCCAACTCTTGTCTTGACCCCCAACCTTGTCTGGTTGACTCTTGACCTGTGTATGACTTCTAGCTTTGTATTCTGGACTTGCTTCTGCCGGAATTCTTTGTACTGCATTATCTGTATGCTCCTGGTCCTCCGTCAGTCCTTCCCCAGACACTCTCTCTTGCGCACAGAAGCCCTTGGGCAAACGTGTGCTGGGAAGGCCTCCTCGAAGCTGAGTGGGAGCTTGCTATAGGCAAAGGGTGCTGCTTTGGATTAGGGCACTGGTGCTGGAACTTAGGGTCTCTCAGGATGTTTCTGAGATCTTTCAAAACATACTGACCAGTGCATTTGACCCAGTCTACCTCCATCTGACCTGCATTTGATTTCAAAGCTGCATTACCCTGCTTCAAGCTACTTTTTTTATCCCTATTGACTTGTAAGGTAGGAGGGAAATAAAGCCTTTTCCTGCCAGCATTGTACAGAAGGACACTTGTTTGTTCAACACATACCACTATGTTAGGTGAGTACAAAAGCTCTGTAATCAGCAGGAAGAATGAACTTTACTGACCACAGCAAGGGGCATGTTGGACCTCTACATAGAGACTTCTATTTTCATACAGAATCAAGGCTCCTTATCTGCAGTGTGCCATCATGGAAAGCCTTTTCTACCCCAGCTGTGGCTGCTTCCTAATGACCTGTAAGACTTCACACTCCTTTCATTGCACATAGAATGTATTTACCTGGTATAAACTGAAAGTTGTTTTTTTTTTCTAGTTTTACTTATTTGAAACATCTGTTTTAAATTTTACTTTAACATCCTAAAAACATACTCCTGTAAAAGTTTAATTGTGTCTTTATCCTCCACTGCCATTAATCCAGGTCTCATCCAATATTTATAGACGCGCTCCTCCTCCAGCGCCTTCACAGGCCATTAGCAAGACCCCATAGCGTGATAAATATAACATACACGCGTGCCGTCGCAATGCCCATTAGTGCCGCTCGCATGTAATAAAAACTGAGCATAATTTGCTTGGGGAAAAACCAGTAGCGTTAAATAAGCATTCGGTAAGGACACACGACTAATAAACCCAACGCAGTTTATACAGCCTTTGGAATAAGCCTAAATTATGGCCGTGCAAAAGCCAGCAGAACATATTCATCAGAATATTGGTCTCTGAATGCATAAATGGCTTGTGAGCAAACAGGGATATTTTCAAAGTGGGCTCGATGACATTGCTGCAGGCAGGAAACTGTAAACGGATCAGCCGCTAGGAGAGTGCGGTGCAAAGATAGGCAAGTTATTTACCGTATATGTCAGTGAATCCTTACTTGGCACCGGTCAAACAGATGCTTTGTTGGTCAGTATTAATGTCCAGACAACGGCCAAGAGGGACAGGGTTGTTCTTTGTGAATTATTTTTTTTTCTTTTACCTTATAACTATGTTACAAACTAATTTGCTGCTTTGTAGTAAAAGTTATCAGTGTTCCTGGAAAGAGAGAAAGAAGAGTTTTACTGCAAAGCAGTGTTAGACAGAATGTAAAGTGTCTTGGTCCACACATTAGCTTTCAGTACCAGATTGGGGCTGGGAGTTTTTGGCGCAGAGCTCTCAGCATACAGAGTGACTGGAGACAGAGACCGCTATAAAATGCAGAATTGGAAAAGAAGAGATGATAACGCTGAACTCCAAGCAGATATAAAGACAGAAATTATTGCAGATCAGTATTCACTAAAACGATTCTAAATATGAATGCCAGACGTCCCTTCAGTTGTGCATGGTTGTACCAGCTCCCCTTCTGGACTGACATTGCTTACTCTGATTTTACTGCACACTGTGAGCTTTGCAGGTTACATTAGAAGCTGCACAGTCAAAGGAAGCACAACTCTTTCCCTGGCTGGAGGACATCCACCATCATCCAAACCCTTTCCCCCCGGATTCCAGTCCTACCCTCTTATCCCTTCAATCATGGAAGCACTTCTTTTAATCACATGTGGGCATTACCTATAGGGTGGACTGCATACAAAGAAGCATTACCTAGGAACACTCACTTTGATTTTATCAGCCCAATATGTGGCTTCCACATGAACCACATGTTGATGCCTTTTGGTTTATGTGGTTTAAGTTCTAAATGCACAGAGGCCTCCCATTAGGTGGTGTCTTTCTTGCAAACACTTGTTCTGAGTCCTTTCTAGTTTTGCTTGGCATCCTAAAGACCACAGTTACTTGGCAGCGTATGGTTTTATATGTTTCTTTTGGAAAAGCATATTAGAGAATCACATAGAGAAACATTATTAGACTGTGGAAAATAGAAAGATGCTGGATGTTATGTACTATAGAGAAATTACTGTAAAACTGTAATAAATATAGAACGATCATTTTTTCCTGGTTTTTCTAACTTATGTCCTCCCTGTTTTTATACCGTAAACAATTGAGATGTGCAATGATTCAATATTTAAACAAATAGTTTTATCCAATTGTTTGTACTAAAACATTTAGGACAGGGACAAATTTGTAAAAATAATAATTATTTTACAAAGTGCCTTGCATGTCCTATTTATGATTTTTTATAACCAGTATTAGTTTACATAATATTTAGGGTTACCATAGTGGTTTGTTCTAGGTTGAAGGTCAAATGTTGGGGTTAGGTTGAGGTTTAGGTGATTTTTTCACAAAATTTCAAAATTTATTCACCTAACCCAGGTGATTAAAAAACAAAAATGGGGGAAATATACCATCCAGGACCTGTGCTTGTACACAAGTCAAAAAGTAAGAGCCAAAAACACCACAAGCACCAGGATTTACAGGATTGTGTAATCCCCAAGGCATTCCCAGTCCAAGAAGTAGGTGGTCACCATAGATGATACCTGAAAAAGGTGTGCTATCCTTCTGAAGAGAAATGCAGATGAGGTCTGTGACCCCTATTAAACATAATACATACCTGGAAGTGCCATAATGTTGCTGTATGATGTCACATGTAAGGATTTTCTTCATACAGACTTGTAAAGTTACTGAAAGTTCCATGCAAAGTCCATGACTACATCAGAAATCAAGTGCACTCGGGAAAATTAAGTTCCTGAAACTTCAATGTTTGCCCAATAATGTTAATAAGTGCATTTTTGTCATAACCAGACAGTAATTTATATTTAGTGGCCCTGTATTGCAGCCAGGTGTCCTCTGTGAAAGCCGAAATCCATTTGTGACATTGGGGTGAGTGCAGTTTATGTGTCCCAGGAAACATCTCGGAGGAATGGAGCCAAGGAAGCATTAGAGAGAAGCTGATGGAGCCTTAATGGATGAGATACGTTAGGCTTTGGTTTCAAAGCTTTTAATGTTTTAGAAAGCTGAATTGAACTGAAATATCAGCATGTAACATCAGCCAATGGTATTACCTAGGAAAAGTATCAGAAATATATACCAAGCTTTGACCTTTGTGCAAACCTTAAAGGATGTGAAAGTGGACTTTTAGTAACTTTACAAGTCTGTATGGATAATTCTGACATGTTACAGTAAACAGCAACAATAATATTAATATATTATATTATATTATTCAAAAAGCTTCAAAATTATTTAATTATTTATCATCAAAATGCCATCCTTAGGCTCTAGTTAGTGGCGTCGTCTAGGCGTAGATATCATCAGTCTGTTGTGGGTAGCAGGAAGCAACTCCTCACTCCCCCTCCCCATGATGAGGTATTATCAGGAAAAATGATTATAGCAATTAGCCAAAATATTGAACCCCTGATAGGTAACAGTAATAATCTTTATGCAGTGGTTAGTACACAAATGTGGTCCAAGGAAAGAAAATCCGTGAACCAGCGACAGGGTCAAGGGGGTCCAAGGATCATTCATGCATAACAGGAAGAGGCTGGTTTGTCTGGTCCAAAGAGCTACTGAAAAGGTGTCAGAACACACAGAGAATCACAACTTGTGGGTCTGTGTAGCTCATGCGGACCAGTCATAGTGCCCATGTTGACCCTTGTATGCCACTGAAAGGATCTACATGAGTGTCAGAACTGGACCATGGAGCAATGGAAGAAGGAGCAATCGATTTGATAAATTTATTTTCCTTTTCCAATAAATGGATGGCCAGGTGTGTCAATTACATGGGGAGGAGATGAAAGCAGGATGTATTTCGGGAAGTAGGCAGGTCGGCAGAGGCAGTGTAATGTAAAGGATCTGCTGCTAACATTTTGGCTGGAGGGAGGGTCAGCCGGATGTTACCGTAAGACAACTAAGTAAGAAGAACAATAGATAAATGTCAAGCTGCATCACCTTCCACCACTCCATATCAAATAGATTTCAGGAGATCAATCAGAACATTGGGCTTACACCTTATCTAGCTGGGGTGACGTCTAAGGCTGGGTACACACGTGCAATAATTGTCGTTATACAAACGAACAACTAACGACAGATCAACGATTATGCACAATTATTTTGAACCATTCTGTACATGCTGTAACGATACGATCGTTCAAATATAATCCACCAATAATGACGATACGATCGTTTGAACGATCCAGGAAGTGACATGTAATGGGGAAAGAGTACAGCAGAACAATCCACGATCACTACTCAACCGTACACACAATACATACCGAACGATTGACGCCCCAATTAGATCCGCCGGAATGATCGTTCATTTCCAGCGATGTTGATCGGCGTCATTGAGCTTTTTTTTTGTTAACGATTTTTAGACGAATGGTCGTTGGTCGTTCGTTTCCAACGATAATTATTGCATGTGTGTACGTAGCATAGGAAATTTTAAATATTAGGAACATAATTAGTCACAATCACCACGGTTAGCTTTGATCTGGTACTTGGTACAAATGGATGGAACCACTGATCCCCTGAACTCATTTGACAAAAAACACACCTTTCCTGAAGTTTTATGTGGCGGGAAAAAAATTGATTGAGTGTTTTTAATTGATTTTCATTTGATTCTCTCCTCCTCCTGTGCCCTTGTTTGTATCCATGTGTCATTTGCAACCCTTATTGATTGTACAGCGCTGCATAATATATTGGTGCTATAAATACAGTTACATTTGAATTTAATTTTATATTGTTATTGAATTGAATGTCTCATTTATTAAAATGTGGAATGCATAGCTTCTCTCTCGTCTCTCATTTTCTATCTATTCTATCTAATACAGATTTTTAATTTTTTCCTCCAGTGGCCCTTGCTCAGCCTTCTAACTTAAGTACTGCTGAGATAAAATCTTACATAACACATGAAGCAAGAAGTCCAGGCTGCAAAAAAATCCCATAATAAAAATAAGACTCTGCATACAAATATACATACAAGTATATAAATATAAGTATAAATTTTATATGGCAATTTAGCTGTTATTCATTGAAAACAACTGGTAACATGATAAGAGTATACAAAACACCTAAAACCCCGCTATACTCACCTTTTCTTGTTACATCATGGGACCCCACCATTGTTCTCTTTCTTCTCCTCTTAGTTGCAATCTTGACCATCTTGATTGTCCAGGCCAGGATGACGTAACTCCAACATGCAGGAATTTATTCAGTTGTTGCAAGCGCAGGAGAAGCCGAGATTGCTGAGCATCCTGGCAACCAACATAAACTGCGCATGTACAGCCCGGCAAATTTTCGGAGAGACATTGCTTGTCCCATTCTACAAAAAAGCCCAGCCTGGTCCTTCATTTTTAAAGTGGAATTTTAGTTTTAGATGTTTTATGGCAATGGTTGCCAATCGGTGGTCTGTGAGAAAATTTTGGTGGTCCATGGCTCTGGCCAGTGTGCCCCTGAACGGGGTCAGGAGAGCTAGAGCCGTGGAGTATGTCCCCTGTACGTATCGCAGGCTCGGGGTAGAGGGTGGATTGTGTCTCTGGACACAACCCACTCTCCTATCACAGGCTCAGACCTGTGATGGGAGAGTGGTTGGGTTCTGGCATCATGGCGTCACTCTGGGGGAAGTTTCTTCCCCTTTTGAGTGACACCCGGCTCCCCGTGCATGCGCAGTGCGGAACCAGTAAGTTTAGTGCAAAAAGGTTGGCAACTACTGCTTTATGGTTCCTCTATCAATATTCTAAAATGTGCAGCTTTTATTAATATCTAATAACTAATTATTATTATATACAGGATTTATATAATGCCAACATATTACCAATAAAAAATATAAAGCAGTTCCTCTTAAATATGAATAGCACCACCTCAGTTATATAAATCATTTGCTTTGTATCATCCCCATCATACTAAGTCTACAGTAATAATGAGTAGAATAAGGATGGGATTTTCTCCCCGGCTTGGTGATTATCGAAGATTGCAGCACCAATGTCATATTCACCTATTTCCTATTCACTTGTCGTTAGAACGACGTGTTACCAACAGAAACTTCTCTCTGCCCCGATGGTGACCGCCATTAATGGAGGGAGTTTTCTCCTTGTTATTGCCTGAGTCTGGTGGAAGGAACTCACACCCGATTAATTTCTGCTGAATGGAGTCTATTTCGGTAGACAGAACATATGTGGAAGAGTTGGAGGTCGTGCTAAGTCCTTCAGGTTTTAATGAATTCTTTATCTTGAGTGTCCGTTTCATGCAGATCAGTCAGCAGCTTTGCTGAACTTCATACCATCGCTTTTGTTAAATGTTAATAGAAAGAAAATTCATATTTGTTTAATGCCTTTATGATGCATTCATTACACCTGTTCCTTGTTTAATTAGTCCCCATAAATCTCTTCTATTCTTTGCAGAGTTGCATATCCTTAATGTCTGTGGCTACAATTCATGCTTCATTGGGAACATCTTTATTTGTAGCCACCCCCATTGTGCTGTAGAGAGCTGAGACTACAAGTGTAACATTCCCATTCATTATACACAATGCAAGGAATCATGGGAAGTTTTCATATAGTCAGGAAGATGACATTTCAACCACTCTACTGCCCTCTAGTGTTCAGTTAGAAATAGAGACAACAACCAGAAGCATCTACATATACTCACAGCATAAACAATTTTCAAAGTAAGAGCAATGTTCAAACAAGATAAATGACTCATATATGATTGTGTGTTTGTTGTTCTATATTAATTCTTAATGTGAGGACTGGATGTTTAGATCTCCTTTAATGCACTGCAACAAAACATGTGGATAACAACTACCCAAAAAAAGGGATACATTGTGCATAGCATGCCAAGGAAAAATATGGTGATAATAACAACAGAGTAAATTAAGCACAAGGGCTTATTGGTTGTGCGTCCTGGATCGAACATGAGGATAACAGCAGCGTGCTATAAAACTGAAGGATTTTTTAGTAACAAACAATTATGAACTGGGACAGTGGTAACAATATACTAAAAACAAAGAGTCAATTCCGTTAATATGTGGACAGAAAATAATATCTGGATTCAGCTGCGATGTAATGCACAAACAATTTACGAGAGGATTCAGGTTTACCTGCAGAATGTTCAGAGTTATTAGCAGCATGGTTGGAGAAATCAGTAGAATGTTCAGAGCTACTAACAGGGTATTTTGGGGTATTGGCAGCATATTCAGGGTTATCAGGAGCATGTATATTTAGGGTTACTAGAAAGGTGTTTATGGTCACCCACAGCATGCATGGTCAGGGTTACCTGCAATGT